>NC_025996.2:46052875-46066516 GCF_000442705.2 Elaeis guineensis
GATATTCCACATGCTAGAAAAGACGTCGAGGACATAAGGTATGTGGTGAAGTCTGGAGAAGAAATATTATATATCTTAAGGTATTGGACAATAATTCCTCATGATGAAGATGGACAAGAACAACTCCAAGATAGTGGTAAAGATGATGATTCAAATGATGATGAGGATAATGATGACGACGATGATGATAGTGATGAGGAGGAGGATGAGGAGGACGACAACTACTTTCGGACACCTTTTTATAGAACAGTTGGATTCGATGTTTATAAATTGGAGCTATTAAAACCAGGATATGAGTGGATTGAGGTAAAAAGCTTGGGGGATCGTGCTTTATTCTTGGATCGTGGTCATTGTTTGTCCATTTATGCATCTGACTCTAACAAATGCAAGGCAAATTGCATCTATTTCTTGGATGATAACTTCTATGACTGTATGAGGATGATTCCTAGATGCAGTGATACAGGTATATTCAACATGGTGGATGGTAGTATCGAGCCTCTTCCTATTGCTCCCCTTTGGTCGACTCCAGCTATCTGGCTTACCCAATAATTATGTTGAATGGGTATTTTGTTTTGATATTTTTTTTTCTATATTTTTGAGTTGCCTTATATATTATAGAAAAAATTGAATGACTACTTTTTTTTGGACATTAAAAGATTTGAAAGTTCACATGTCTAGCTTCTTTGGTGGTTATGTTTTTCTTGATTGCATTTTGTTTTCTTTTTACGACCATTATTAGTTACTAATAGTTTGTAACCCCATGTGATATATGGGATACGATTTTTGTCGTTGATGATAAAGCTAGAGGCCTTGATTATGATGTCCTATATATTCACTATCCTTAATTATTCACAATGAACATAAAAGAATCATCTCATCAAACTCAAAAATTGATTAAAAAAATAAAAAAAAGAGACTATGAACTGATGCAAGAGCCCAAACAGGCAAATCCAAAACTCTGCTCACCAGCTGCCTCATGAGATACAAGATCCCGAAGATCAAGTCTCTGATCGGCCACTTCCCAAGCATTTCGAGTATGTGAACCGGAGCATCTTTGCTAGCATCATGTAACATACAACTCAAAATGTTTCAATGCATTGAATTAATAGTTTGTAGTGCTCGCCTCCACGGGGCATGCAAACTTCACTATGAAAAAAAAATTTTACAAGAGGAGATCTCACCCTCAACCCTTGTACACCAAATTCTCTCTCACTAGAAGTTTTCCTTAAAAAGCTCTCTCTCTTTTTCTTGGAAGACCCCTTGAACCCCTGAAGTGCCTGGCGACCGCTATCCAGGAGCCTCCTGCTCCTTCTCTCTTAGTGCTTCCGCCTCTCTCTTCTCTTGGATTCGTACGGCTATGTACGGCGAGAAAATCCGAACCACACCTCTCTCTATTGTCACAGGCCTTTTTAAAGGCTTAAGCAGGGTTTAAAACCTAATTAGATTAGGTTTAAGAGTCCTAAACAAGCCAAATCAACCTCTTGAACCGTCGGATCGTCACCGAAAACCTCCTGGGCCGTCCGATCGCGATCGATCCATGAAATAGTTTCGTGAACCACGAGAAATGTGTGAAAAACGCCCACGCAGTCCACAGACCCACCCGTGGACCGCCCGATCCACGGTGGACCGGTGAACAGGGCCAGGCAGGCCACCTGGGCCTGGGCCGGCCTGCTCCCGCGCGCGGGCCCACGCGCGCCTGGGCCGCACGCCTGGCTGGGCCGTGCGCCCGCCTGGGCTGCGTGCCAGGCTGGGCCGTGCGCCCACCTAAATCGCGGGCCTAGGTCGCGCGTCCTGCGCGCCTTGGTCGCGCGTCCCGCACGCCGCCGCCTGCGGCCGCGCCGCTGCCGCCGACCGCTGGCAGTCCTCCACCGCCTCGAGTCTTGTGCCGGCTTCAAAAGCTCGTATCTCCTCTGTTGCCCAGCTATGCAACCCAAGAGGGGGGGGTGAATTGGGTTTTAAAAATTTTAGGCTTAACTAATTACTTGTAAAAAATATATATCAAAAGCTTGATGAATGATGAGAGAGACTTTAGTTTGAGATTAATTACTTAAAACAAGAATGCAAGGATATAATGGAGAATTAAAGAGAAACAATAAAGCATGCCACAAACACAATGATTTATAGTGGTTCGGTGCCAACCTTGCACCTACATCCACTCCCCAAGCTCCTACTTGAGAATTCCAATCCACTATACTTTGTATTCAACCCGAATACAACCGTCGGAAACTCCGACACTAGCTATCCCAAGCTAGTCCACTTGTTTCCCGGGTACAAGCCGACCCAATACACTCCGATTTCAGGTTCGGATCAACCTTTCCTTGTTTTGGAAACCCTCCAAAACAAAAATAATTACTCACAAGATAAAATCAGTTTAGAGCACAAATAAGTACAAGAATAGCTCCTTAAGTGAGCGAATATAACAATAAATATGCTTTACTCAAATGAAGAAGCCCCTCTTGGATTTCCTCAAAGTGGATGAGAGATGAGGTAAATGCTTGAGGAGTTGGTGAGCTTGATTGATGGCTTCTTGAAGGCTTTAAATGAGCTCTTGAATGAGGTTGAGTAGTTGGCTTGAAAAACTCTCTCTTGAATGCACTTCAATGCCCTCTTGAATGCTCTTGATTTTCTCTTTTCAAATCTCTTGAATGCCTCTTGGATATTTGGATGTCTCTCCTTTTTGTTTTTCACCTTTTGAAACCTTTTATAGCCTTAAGAGACAAGGGAAAACAAACTAGGCAGAAAAAGAGCCGTTAGAGCACAAAAAGCAGCATTAAAAAGCAACCAAATCTGGCCAAAAACTAGCCGTTACAGGCAAATCCCGTCATATGAGTCGACTCATGAGTCGACTCATGCCTCAGGGGTCGACTCATGAGTCGACCTCTGTTGCAAAGTCCAGAGATTGGGTTTCTGGATTTTCTTGGCCCAAAACAGCAGAGGTCGACTCATGAGTCGACTCATGCCTTGTGGGTCGACTCATGAGTCGACTCACAGGTCGTGCCAAGCCAGAAAACCAGCGTGCCATGGCTAATCTTTGCGTGCCAATCAGCTCATAGTTTCATGAGTTGACTCATGAGTCGACTCATGAACTTCAAACCTTCATAACTCCAAAAATATAAGTCCAAAAACCATGAAACTTTCACCAATAGATTACATATCATTTGTTCTACACGATGATGCTATCAAATCAGAGTTTTGATGAAATTACGATTTTGCCCCTGTAGAGCATAAGGTCTTTTTCACATAAAAATTATTTGTATCCCTTCCAACTGTTTTGTAGTCATCAAAATCAATCTAGGAGCAACAATCTCCCCCTTTTTGATGATGACAAAATATTTGAACAAAAGCATTTTTCTGAATCATGAATTTCAACAGATTGTATTTTAGGTGCATATGCTTGAAAAGAGTATGATTCTTTTGGCATGTGATACAAATGGTTGTATGCATCAATGGTTTGTCCATTTGCTTAAAGATTGGAAGATATGCTTATTGGATTATTGTTTTGGTGTTAGAGCAGAAAATTTGATTTTATTATCAGAGCAAGAAAAATTTTCTCAATTCTCAAAACTAGTCATGTGTGCCAAAGTATTTTGAATAGTTGATTTGGAAGGAGTATTAGATCTTTTAAGTTTAAGATGTATCAGAGCAAGAGAAATGAAAATCCTGCAATGTATCAGTGTAGGAAAATAATTTTACAAAGTATCAGAGAAAAATTTTGCAAAGTATCAGAGTAATAAAAACAGTTTTTCAATGTATCAGAGTAAAATTGAGTAATGTATCGGAGTAGTAAAAAAAAATTGTCAATGTATTAATTTCTCATAATTTGTAGTGTTTGCTTTTGATGGATTTCTTTGTGTTTAATTTCTCCCCCTTTTTGACATCATCAAACAAGGTTAAGTCCTTTTTCTGAAGCATTCTTTAATTTCTCCTCTTGTAGGGTTTGCTCCCCCTTAATGAAGCAACTATTAACAGCAATAAAAAAATGATAATACCATAAAGAGAAGACAATATTTCACAAAAGAGAATATATAACCAAAGTAAGATAATCATCATTCCAAAGGTAAAGCCATAATTGTTTCAGTACATAGATTGTAACATAAAAAGTAACATACAAAGTCAACTAGCTCATGTCAATACATGGTCCCAAAAATACAGATCCTAGAGAGGACTAAACACTAAGACCTAGGATCTAGAAATGATCAATGATCAGAATCATCAGAAATGTGATGAGGAGCAGATGGATCTGGATCTGAGATGCGTCCTCGACCCCGTCTGCCTCTGGCACGAGAGGAAGAACTGGCACGAGCAGGCGAACGGGAGGAACTGGGTGGCTGAGAACGCTGAGAAGCTAGGGACTGAACTGAAAGGGTAAGTCTTATGGAGTCAAGTACAGTCAGTGCCCTGGAGACAGCCTGGAGAAGTGCAGTGAACTGAGTAGTAGCTTGCTCACTTGATCCTCTGATCTCCTTCCTCAGTAACTCATAGCCGCCCTCAAGAGCTCCTCTGAGTCTGCCGGCCTCTGCAGTGAGATCAGTGACCTCAATCGTAGACTCCTGAGGCTGAGGGTGTGCCAAATCGAAGACCTGCCCCTGTAACTCGAGAACTCTGCCAGTCAGTCTCAGTACTGTGTCCTCAAGCTGCTGAATCCTCATGGACTGATCTGCCATCATCTGATATACTGTGGAGATGTGGGGAGTCAAAGTCTGATCAGTAGAAGTAGCCCCTGGTACAAATGAAGTACTGCTCATCTGACTCGACATCAAAGAGACCATACGCTGTGCAATCCGCTCAATCTGATAATCGGACAGTGTGAACTCTGGCGGAGGTGCTCTGCTCTCTGGCTGATGCACAGGTGTGGGTATCCTGGTAAACTCAGAAGGGCCAGCCTCTGGATCCGAAAAGAACTGTATATCTGGTGAAGCTGCCCTGAAGTCATGAACAGGAGATGATGGACCTTCTTCTTCTTCAGCTCTGACTCCTGCTGTATCCTCAGCTCTTTCTTCTGCTCTCTCTTCTGCTCTTTCTTCTGTTCTCTCTTCTGCTCTTTCTTCTGTTCTTTCCTCAGCTCCCCTGATCCAACCACCACCACCTTTTGTGAACCCCATTCGATGCAAGGTGTGTAGGTTGAAGGTATCAACATGAGACAGTTTGGTGGGAGCCTCCCCCTCACAACTAACTCCAAACCTCCTGAAAACTCTAGTCAGGGCCATACCATAAGGCAAATGTGCCTTAGATCTGTTCAGAGTCTCTCTCATGGCCTCTATCATAAGTGTGGGAGGTTTAGGGGGGTTTCTGTGATAATGTGAAACATAATGCATATGTCCCTGCCTGACAGAAGATCGTGCCTACCACTCCTAGGGAAGAAAAGTTTTGTGACCATTTGATGTAAGATTCTCATTTCTATAGGTAAAATCTTGGCCTCTAGTTTATTCAAATTCCCTTGGTAGGTTCCTCCAAGTATAACACTTATACCTTCTTCTTTCACGGGGAGTTCCATGTATGCATAACCTTCACTAGGTAAGTGTAAAATCTCCCCTAAAATGACAGGATCCAGACAGATATCAATCCCTTTCACAGTTGAAGTTACGACCCATTTCCATAAATAAGATTCTGATAAAACTCCCTAACAAGGTCAACAAAGGTGGCTTCTTTGAGTGAACAGTAAAAGCTCCATCCCTGATTTTTGATCTTACTTGCTAAAGAAAATCCCTCATTTCAAAGAACCGGAAGTCAATGTTTTTCCCGGTTTCTACTTTTCTATCTGAGAAAGGGTTCTTACTGGGGTTTGAGAAGACTGTGAAGGACCTTGAACTGAAGCTGGAACGGGAGCAGAGGAGGACTGTGCCGCTTGTCTTTTCCTTCTGACACTTTCTTCAAGTTCCCGGACAGACTTTCTCCTTTGGGGAAGTTTCATTTTTGGTGCCATACCTCTTCAATAGCAGGCGAGGAGACTTGAGGAGCAAGTGAAGGAGTGGAGGAAGGATATAAGAGAGTGATTTGAGGTTTTGGAGGAGAGAATGAGTGGATTTGAGAGGGACGGTGGAGTGCTAGGGCACGCTCCAACCGTGAAGAACAAGGGAAGAGGTCACAAAAGAACCTTTCCCGGAGTGGCTATTTGCGGTGGAGAGGAGGCGGGAGGAGTTCCACTAGCTCAAGCCTAGGAAATGGAGCAAATGGGAGAAGGGAGAATGGATTTCGAAGGAGGAAGACGAGCGTGAGGGTCGGCTCACGAACAGTAATTCAACATATAAACCCTTCAGCCCGTTGGAAGTTGCTGGGAATTACAAGTTTGCCATTGAGTCGACTCATGGGTCGACTCATGAAGTTCAGAAAATCAGGAAAAATATGAATAAATTCCAGAAAAATTTGAATTTGGGGAGAAGGAGTTTAGCTCTAAGATGAGTTTTTAGAATGAAAAACTTGAGCTTTTGGGACCAAGAAAGGTGTTGGAAATTGAGCTCTTAGGAATTTTGACCATAAATCATTGGAAATTGAAAATAATTCAGGCAAATGGATCAAGAATCCTAGATTTCTCCTAATTTCACAGAATCTATCCTCACTAAGGGCCTTTGTAAAGATATCAGCTAATTGATTTTCGGTGCAAACATATTCAAGAATTATATTTTTATTTTGAACATGTTCTCTTATGAAGTGATGTCTTATTTCAATATGTTTGGATCTTGAGTGTTGAATAGGATTTTTAGATAGATTTATGGCACTTGTGTTGTCACATCTTATTGGTGTTTCATTAAGTTTAATTCCAAAGTCTTCGAGTTGTTGCTTAATCCACAAGATTTGAGCACAACAACTTCCGGCTGCAATGTATTCGGCCTCAGCCGTAGACAGTGCTACCGAATTTTGTTTCTTGCTAAACCATGAGATTAGGTTAACTCCAAGAAATTGACAAGTTCCACTTGTGCTTTTTCTATCTAGTTTACATCCAGCAAAGTCAGCATCAGAATATCCTAATAAATCTATTTGTGAGTCCTTAGAGTACCATAACCCTAAAGTTTGAGTACCATTTAAGTATCTAAGGATTCTTTTAACAGCATTCAAATGAGATTCTTTAGGATTAGATTGATATCTAGCACATAAACAAACACTAAACATGATATCAGGCCTACTTGCAGTTAAATATAATAATGATCCAATCATGCCTCTATAGTATTTTAAGTCTACACATTTACCTTCATCATCCTTGTCAAGCTTACATGAGGGACTCATTGGTGTGCCAATGGGTTTGGAGTTCTCCATTCCAAATCTTTTGAGTAGTTCCTTGGTGTACTTGCTTTGGGTGATGGAGATTCCCTCTTTTGATTGTTTGATCTGGAGTCCGAGGAAGAAGGTGAGTTCTCCCATCATGCTCATCTCGAACTCTCCCTGCATAAGCTTAGCAAAGTCTTGACAAAGGGATTCATTAGTAGACCCAAAAATTATGTCATCAACATAAATTTGTATAACTAACATATCATTTTGATTTCTTTTGATAAAGAGGGTTGTATCTACATTACCTCTTGAAAAACCATTACTTAGTAAAAATTTGCTTAGTCTATCATACCATGCTCTAGGTGCTTGTTTTAATCCATATAATGCCTTATTTAATTTAAAGACATGATTAGGAAAGGCATGATTTTCAAATCCAGGGGGTTGTTCTACATAAACTTCTTCAGCAATAAATCCATTTAAAAATGCACTTTTAACATCCATTTGAAACAATTTGAATTTCATAAAGCAAGCATATGCAAGTAGAAGTCTAATGGCTTCTAATCTAGCTACTGGTGCAAAGGTTTCATCAAAATCAATCCCTTCTTCTTGATTATATCCTTTAACAACCAATCTTGCTTTATTTCTAATTACATTACCATGCTCATCTAATTTGTTTCTAAAGACCCATTTTGTGCCAATTATTGAACAGTTTTTAGGTCTTGAAACCAAAGTCCAAACATTATTTCTTTCAAATTGATTAAGTTCCTCTTGCATTGCATTAATCCAATTATGATCTTTTTCAGCTTCTTCAATAGTTTTAGGTTCAAAATGAGATACAAAAGCACAATGATTAAACACATCTCTAAGTGAAGAGCGAGTTTTTACACCATGCATAGGATCACCAATAATTAACTCCTTAGGGTGGTTGTGAACATACCTCCATTCCTTGGGTAGGTCATTTGTACCTTGAGGTTGTTCTTGAATTTCCTCACCTATCTCATCTTGTTTGTCTTCTTGTTCCTTGTCCTCTGGAGTGGCTGAATCTTTCAGAGTGATCTCCTTCATACCTTCTATTAATGGATCTGCATCATCAACACCCTCATTCTTCCTTGAAGGAAGATCGTTAGATTCATCAAAGACAACATGAATGGACTCCTCAACTACTAAAGTTCTTTTATTAAAAACTCTAAAAGCTTTACTAGTAGAGGAGTAACCCAGAAAGATTGCTTCATCTGATTTTGCATCAAATTTACCAAGTCTTTCCTTACCATTATTTAATACAAAACATCGGCAACCAAAAACATGAAAATATGCAATATTTGGTTTTCTTCCTTTCCAAAGTTTATAGGGGTTTTCTTAAAAAATTGTCTAATTAAAGCACGATTTAGAATGTAACATGCTGTGTTAATAGCTTCCGCCCAAAAATATCTTGGAAGGTTGCTTTCACAAAGCATGGTACGGGCCATTTCTTCTAAGGTTCTGTTTTTCCTTTCAACTACCCCATTTTGTTGGGGTGTTCTAGGAGCAGAGAAGTTATGGCCGATTCCATTCTCATCACAAAATTTTTCAAAGTCTTGATTTTCAAATTCAGTTCCATGGTCACTTCTAATATTTTGAATTGAAAATCCTTTTTCATTAGTGACTTTTCGATGAAATTTAGTGAAAATATGAAAAGTTTCATCTTTGTGTGCCAAAAAGAAAACCCAAGTAAAACGTGAATAATCATCTATTATTACAAAACCATATCGTTTTCCTCCTAGACTTGTGGTTCTAGTTGGTCCAAATAAATCCATATGCAAAAGCTCTAATGGTCTAGAAGTTGAAACAATGTTTTTGGATTTAAATGAAACTCTAGTTTGCTTACCTAATTGACATGCATCACAAATCCTATCTTTTTCAAAATTCAGTTTAGGCAAGCCATGAACTAATTCTTTCTTAATTAATTTTGAAAGAGAATGCATGCTAATGTGAGCAAGTCTACGATGCCAAAGCCAACTAGTCTCATTAACTTTAGCATTTAAGGATACTAGGCATTGCATGTCTAATTTGGCTAAATCATTTAGATCTACCATATAAACATTGCCATGTCTATGTCCTATAAATTTGATGCCATCATTAACAGGACTAGTCACAATACAAACAGATGATTCAAAAACTACTTTATACCCTTTATCACAAAATTGACTAATGCTAAGTAAGTTATGCTTTAAACCTTTAACTAACAAAACATTTTCAATATATTTGGAGGGAGTGATACCAATGTTACCTATCCCGATGATCTTTCCTTTGCCATTATCTCCAAAGATGACCATCCCTCCATCCTTAGCATCAAGCGTGATGAATTGTGATTCATCACCAGTCATGTGTCTCGAGCATCCACTGTCCAGATACCATTTCCTGTTTTCTCCATGGGATGCTAGACACACCTGCAAACAAATATCAAGTTTTTGTTTTAGGTACCCAAGCTTTCTTGGGTCCTTTTTGGTTAGTCAAGATGGTTCCTTTTGGAACCCATATTTTCTTTACAGTTATGTTTGCACAAGTGTAAGATTTATGTCCTATTCTACCACATTTAAAACAAGTAGTATTGGTAGGCTTGTTACTTGAATAATTTACATAAATATTTTTCAGAAATTTTTGTTTCTTTAAGGGGTTATAGCCAAGTCCGGCCTTATCATATACGGCCTTTTGATTTTCAAGAATCATATTTAGTTTGTTTGAACTTAAGGTGAATTTATCTACTATAGGTTTCAGCTTATTAATATCATTCTTTAGGCTTTGGTTCTCTTGAAGCAAAGTAGATTTTTCAACTGAAAGATTTTCTGCTTGTTTTACTAAAGACTGATTTTTCAGTTTTAGTTCTTTGTTTTTCATTCCTAGTTTCTTCAATTCATCAATTAAATCATTGAAGGCTTCATGCAATTCTTCAAAAGTAAAATCACTAGGGTTTTCAAAAATTACCTCATTATCGTGTGCCATAAGGCACAGGTTGGCTTGTTCTGTTGAGGTCTCCTCATCGGAGCTTGAGTCATCGCTCGCACTCCATGTGGCCATCATTGCCTTCTTTTTGAACTTTTTGGGACCTTTCTTCAATTGTGGACATTCGGATTTGAAATGCCCCGGCTTCTTGCACTCATAGCATATAAGGGGTTGATCTTTTTCTTTCTCTTTGCTTTGTTCCCCTTTTGTGAAAGGTCTCTTTCTCATCCCCTGTTTCCTCTTTCTTAGGAACTTCTTGAATCTTCGGATGATGAGTGCCATTTCTTCATCCTGTTCTTCATCTTCTGTATCGTCAGTTTCTTCATCAGGAGAGGCTGTGGATTTGAGGGCAATGGTTCTCTTCTTTTTGACTTCATCCTCTTGATGTTGCTTCATGCTAAGCTCGTGAGTCATCAAGGATCCAAGAAGCTCTTCTAGAGGTAGAGTGTTCAAGTCCTTTGCTTCTTGGATAGCAGTCACCTTGGCTTCCCAGGTTCTTGGCAATGACTTGAGAATCTTCCTTACAAGTTCACTGTTAGTATAAGATTTGCCAAGACTCTTCAAACCATTAATTATATCAGTAAAGCGAGTAAACATAGCAGTTATGGACTCATCATGCTCCATTTTAAATAACTCATATTTATGTACAAGCATGTTTATTTTAGACTCCTTTACTTGATTTGTTCCCTCATGGGTTACTTCTAACCTATCCCATATTTCTTTAGCAGATGCACAGGTAGAAATGCGATTAAATTCATTTGCATCAAGTGAACAGTAAAGAACATTCATAGCTTTAGCATTTAACTGTGCCAATTTCTTATCAACCTCATCCCATTCTCTTTCGGGTTTGGTTGACTCCTCACCATCTATTATCTTGGTGGGTGTGTGTGGACCGTTCACTATGATACTCCACATATCATAGTCTAGTGCTTGTATGAAAATCTTCATCCGAGCTTTCCAATAGGTGTAGTTAGACCCATTGAAAAGTGGAGGTCGGTTGGTAGATTGCCCCTCGGCTAGAGAAGTGCCGACGTGAGTTGCCATAGATCTTTGGCTCTTTGATTGTTAGATCAAAGAAGGGCTAGAGCACCGGGCTCTGATACCACTTGTTGCCCAGCTATGCAACCCAAGAGGGGGGGTGAATTGGGTTTTAAAAATTTTAGGCTTAACTAATTACTTGTAAAAATTATATATCAAAAGCTTGATGAATGAAGAGAGAGACTTTGGTTTGAGATTAATTACTTAAAACAAGAATGCAAGGATATAATGGAGAATTAAAGAGAAACAATAAAGCATGCCACAAACACAATGATTTATAGTGGTTCGGTGCCAACCTTGCACCTACATCCACTCCCCAAGCTCCTACTTGGGAATTCCAATCCACTATACTTTGTATTCAACCCGAATACAACCGTCGGAAACTCCGACACTAGCTATCCCAAGCTAGTCCACTTGTTTCTCGGGTACAAGCCGACCCAATACACTCCGATTTCAGGTTCAGATCAACCTTTCCTTGTTTTGGAAACCCTCCAAAACAAAAACAATTGCTCACAAGATAAAATCAGTTTAGAGCACAAATAAGTACAAGAATAGCTCCTTAAGTGAGCGAATATAACAATAAATACGCTTTACTCAAATGAAGAAGCCCTTCTTGGATTTCCTCAAAGTGGATGAGAGATGAAGTAAATGATTGAGGAGTTGGTGAGCTTGATTGATGGCTTCTTGAAGGCTTTAAATGAGCTCTTGAATGATGTTGAGTAGTTGGCTTGAAAAACCTTCTCTTGAATGCACTTGAATGCCCTCTTGAATGCTCTTGATTTTCTCTTTTCAAATCACTTGAATGCCTCTTGGATATTTGGATCTCTCTTGTTTTGTTTTCCACCTTTTGAAACCTTTTATAGTCTTAAGAAACAAGGGAAAACAAACTAGGCAGAAAAAGAGCCGTTAGAGCACAAAAAGCAGCATTAAAAAGCAACCAAATCTGGCCAAAAACTAGCCGTTACAGGCAAATCCCGTCATATGAGTCGACTCATGAGTCGACTCATGCCTCAGGGGTCGACTCATGAGTCGACCTCTGTTGCAAAGTCCAGAGATTGGGTTTCTGGATTTTCTTGGCCCAAAACAGCAGAGGTCGACTCATGAGTCGACTCATGCCTTGTGGGTCGACTCACAGGTCGTGCCAAGCCAGAAAACCAGCGTGCCATGGCTAATCTTTGCGTGCCAATCAGCTCATAGTTTCATGAGTTGACTCATGAGTCGACTCATGAACTTCAAACCTTCATAACTCCAAAAATATAAGTCCAAAAATCATGAAACTTTCACAATAGATTACATATCATTTGTTCTACACGATGATGCTATCAAATTAGAGTTTTGATGAAATTACGATTTTGCCCCTGTAGAGCATAAGGTCTTTTTCACATAAAAATTATTTGTATCCCTTCCAACTGTTTTGTAGTCATCAAAATCAATCTAGGAGCAACATAGCTCGATGCTGTAGCTGTGTGTCTAGTTCTTTGACCTGAGGTACATCGACAGTTCATCATGAGTGTGTTATAGTTTGACTATACCATAACTCGATCTCCTAGCCATTCAAAATCCTGAGCTGTATGTTGGCTGTAGCATATTCATTGTAGGAACCAGATTGTACCAAGATGGGATCTATCAATCTCGGTAGATAAGAGGAGTAGTCCTATGATGATCAAAAGATCGAGTCCTTAAGTCCATGGCCATGACAGAGTGAAATAATGGAAAAGAGACAGAGTGAAACAATGAAAAAAAGTTTTTCATTGAGGTTTCATATCGAATTTGGATCGATCGATTGATTCATATGACTGATGTTGGGTTTGACGAGTTCACCTTAATCCTAATTAAGTCGGGACTCATGATAGAAGAACTCAATCACACAAGTAGCTGCACCGAGAGGTTTGTCTTCATTTCTGATGGTTTGCCATCATATACTGCTAGGTGTCACTGGTAGATTTTGGGAGCAATTAGAATGATCTTGATGATCGATCATTCTAATTGTCTGAATCAGAAGAGTTCTGTTCTATCGAAAGAAGTTTCGATGATGTCGATGATGAGATCACGATATGTCTCATTACCATATGGAAATGAACCTAACTAGGTCACACAAACAAGAGTTAGGATCTGGATGTCATCAATTGAGCTAGCCCAGTTTGATTGATTTAGATTAGATCCAATTAGGTTCAAGAAATCGTGCTAGCACACGATTGAGCCTAACTTTCTCCTCGTGCAATCTTTTTCATCTCGATTGAGCCAAATGTGATTTGGCTCACCCAGAGAACTTTGAGAAGGTTTTTCTTAGTTTGACTGGAGTCAGTCCAGCTCAGAAAAGTCTTATTTTAATTCATGAGATGAATTTAAGACAACACCTGTCAATTCTTATCCCCTGCCATTTTCGTTTTAGGACATTGGTCAAATGTTGACTTATGGATC
>NC_025996.2:46069116-46094301 GCF_000442705.2 Elaeis guineensis
CGTTCCTTCTCCTCCACTGCTGCATCCGCCTCTAACCTCCCCCGGTGGTGTCGTGACCACCCATCCACAGTCGACGCCTAGGAGACCCACTTCTATGAATGTTGGGACATAGCAAATGATCAAACAGTGCAAGACCTCTATTTTATTATATATATACACACATATATATTAATTTATAATTAAAAAAATTATATTTGATGCATTTTGTATTTGATGTATAGCATAAAATATAAGCTACCAGATAAATCTCATGAAGATCCGATGATCCTGATTTTGCAAAATCTCTTCCTAAATACATTATTTTTTATTATTTTTATCTTTAATCATTTTTAAATACATGTTTCTTTCCCATTTCGATCCTCTCCCTCCACATCCCTTATCTCTTCCAATGGTAGAATCAATAATGTTGCTTATTGGCCACCCTCGTCACGAATAGTAATAGCATCTTTGAACTCGTAATAGCATCTTTGAGCCCGGGAATGATACATAAGCCACTTTTGTGGCAATAGAAAACACAGCTCTTAAGTCATTCGTTCTCATAATTGCCACAAAATCATGTAATTCTAAGTAGCTTCGAATTGATTGTTGTTGTTCATAATGAAATTGGTGGGTCATCTCTATCTTCACGTAAGGATACAGCTGTGTCCCTGTCCAATGCCTATATGATATTTATACACAGAGCCATACATGGTGGGTAATTCCTATAATAATCTTTATTTTTTTTTCCATACTGATACTAGAAACAATTAGGTGATTCCAGTTACATCTTGGACACGTTCCAAGCACTTTTGTAGCTCGTTAACCTCTAGGCCGAGTCATACCAGGCTACCTATGTCCACATAATTTGAATCTTGCACTAACAGATATCTATTTGCAGCCAACTTTGCATATATCAACTCCTAAAGTAATTTTGAGATCAGTAGTCCATTCGAAAACTCTACATTTATGCACTGATATAAGCATTAGATTGAGACCTATGTAGCACCGCACCAAGATATTACTGAACGCGTAATTTTCCGTTATCCCAATTTCTCCTGACTTTCTAGTATTTCAAAATCACATGAACATCCTTGCTAACCTGTCCAACCAAAATTCCTCCACCAACGATTTACCAAATCTTACATTTTCCTTGTTCAACAACTCTCTCATATATCCCATTTATTTTTCTTCAATCCCATGATAGTTCACCAAGGTCAAACTTCTAGAAGTGTAGTGGCACTACAATCTATGGTGGACGATGCACTGGCGGTGGAGGTAAGCCAATCTGGCGAGCACCTGGTAGGCAACATTGGCGAGGAAGGGTTCGGAGGAGATGCGGCGGCCCTTGAGGGAGCCGCTGTCCATATACTCAAGGGGCATTTGGATGTCGCCGGCATGGTCGTACATGCGATTGAACTGGATGACATGGGGGTTATCAGTGGTGCAGAGAATCTCGATCTCATGGTAGATCTGGCGACGGATAGTGTCCTCATGTTTGCCGAAGATGACCTTGAGGGCGTATGCTGAAGATGACCTTGAGGGCGTAGATCCGCTGCCTCACCGGCCACTCCCACTTCATTCAGGATATGATCCTCTAGGATATGAGAGACAGAGGAAGAACAAAGAGGAAGAAGTAGAAGGTTCGAAGAGGAAAAAAAAAACACGTGGCAGATGGTGCTCGAGAAAAACTATACATGTGGTGGACGGAGGCTGATGCCTCTATTTTAATATATCTAATATAGACATTTAAATTTCTGAATATGATAATCGATTGGAGTCCTTTTGAGTTTGGTAAATGACAAGAGGCAGAAACCCTTTGAGATGGGTATTCTTTATTTTCAAGAGGTTGAAAGAAAAATACTGGCTGGATGTGCAAGGTGATCACAACGAAAATGAAAATTTAATTTATGCAAAGAAGATGAATAATAATTGAAAAATAGCATAGCATCTTGATAATTTTGATGCATATGTTGAGCACCATCATATAATATTTTTTTTAAAATAAATAATTATTTAGTCCCAACCAAAAATCTAGTTTAGAAAATATTGAGACTGGATTATTCTTTCCCTTTTTGTGCAAAAATCTAGTTTATTCCTTTTCAAAGAATCCTAAGATAAAATAATTTTTGGTTAAGGAACACTCAGAAAAAAAAAAAAAAAACCATGCATGCAAAAATTATCACTAACAAAAATTATTTTAATTCCACAAAAAGGAAGATTCTGTGTCAATAATATTTTTCTCTTGGAGAACTCTTCATAATAATTTTATGTAAGCATTATTTACCTTACACATATAAGAAAAGAATTTTTTTAATATATTTTGATCCATGCCCACAAAAAAAATTCATGCAAAAAACTAAACACGATATTTGTTTATTTTTTCTTTTTGTGTGAAAATCTAAGCTAACCCTTGTGAAGAGTCCTAGAATACAAAAATATTGATTGAAAATTGAACATGCAAAAAGGGAAAAAAATTACAACTTGCACAAGAAATTATTACTAATAGGAAATTTGAAATCAATATTTCCTTTTTTTTTCTAGAATTCTAATTTATTCTTTTTTGAAGAGTCCTAGAATAAAGAAATTTTTGTTAAAAAGGAATGTTCAAAAAGAAAAAAAAATGTCACATGCACAAAAATTACCATAAGCAAAAAAGTCAAATGCTAGAAAAACCGAAAAATCCTACTCAGACTCTTCATAATATTTTGCCACAAGGACTCTTCATAATAATTTTATATAAATATTATTTATAGCATTCGAAAAATGGAGAAAATTTCCTTCTTAATATTTTTGCCATGCCAAAAAGAAATCATGCACTAAAATCTAATTTATTCTTTTTCCAAGAGTCGCAAAATAATAAATTTTGGTTTAAAAATGAATGCTTAAAAGAAAAAAAACACCTTACATAGAAAATTATCACTAACAAAAATAATTTCAATTCCACAAAAAAGGGTAAATCCCACATCGCTCATATTTTCCTCCCAAAGAATTCTTCATAATAATTTTATATAAATATTACTTATGACACTCACTGAAAAAGAAAAAAATTTCATTATATTTTCCTCCATCCCACAAAAAAATTAAAAAAAAATGTGAATTCAATATTTATTTATTTTTACTTTTTGTGTTAAAATCTTAATTATTTCATTTTGAAGAGTCACAAAATAAACAAATTTTGGTTACAAAAATGACCATTCAAAAATGAAGAAACACCATGTACAGAAGAATTATTACTTATAGATAAAAATTCAAGCTCAACATTTCCTTTTCATGTGAAAATATAATTTATTCTTTTTTCTGAAAAGTTCTAGAATGCAAAAAATTTTGTTAAACAAGGAATGTTTAAAGAGGATAAAATATGACGTGCATAAAATTATCACTAAAAAAAAAATTGAACTCTATAAAAAAGAAATATCCATTATCACTAATATTTTCCACCTAAGATTGTGTAAAAATTATTTGCCACAATCAGAAAAAAAAAATCCATCATAATATTTTTTTTCACACCTACAAAAGACATTCATTCCCCCCAAAAAAAGAATTTAATTTTTTATTTTTTTTGCACTAAATTCTAATTTATTCCTTTTTCAAAGAGTTCTAGAGTTAAAAAAAATTAGTTAAACCAAGAATGTTCAAAAATGAAAAAAATGCTATGTGCACAAAAGTTATCACTAAAAATGTTGAATTCAACAGGAAAATGAAAAACACTAGGTTGTTAATATTGTGTAAATAATATTTACTATAGTATTTAAAAAAGCAAAAATTCCTTTGAATATTTATTCTCCATGTCCACAAAAAAATTCATGTTTTAAAAAATTGAGTTCAAAACTTTTCTTAGCTTTTCCTTTTTTGTGAAAAAATGTAATTTATTCCTTTTTAAAGCATCCTGCAACAAAAAATCCCACAAAAGATTTCATGTACAAAAAAATTGAATTCAAAATTTTTCTTACTTTTTCCTTTTTTGTGCAAAAATCTAAGTTTTTCCTTTTTAAAAGTCCCACAACAAAAACAGTTGGTTAAAAATTTCTTCATTATATTTTTCCTCATGGTCACAGAAAAAATCATGCACAAAAAATCGGAATTCAACTTTTCAATTTTTTTTTTTTTGCATGAAAATTGATTCTATTCCTTTTCAAAGAGTCCAAGAATGAAAAAACCTTTAGTTGAATGAACCTTTAGAAAGGAATACAAATATATGGACATAAAAATTATCAATAAAAAATTGAATGATTCTTTATATTTTTTCTTTGTTTTTGCTTGTGAAATCTTCGTAGTCCAAGAATTTTAAAAAAAGGTTCAAAAAGGAACAATCAAAAAGAAAAAAAAAAATACGATGCACCCAAAAAAGGTTGCTAAACAAATTTGAATTCTGCAAAAAAGAGAAAAAATTCTAGGTTGCCAATATTTTCCTCCAGGGACTCCTCATAATAATTTTATATAAATATTACTTTTGTATGAGAATTTTTATTTTTTGCAAGATTTTTTTTTTTTTAATGTGCGTGCGCATGGTTCTTGTGCATGTGTTTATGTGACTTTCCAAAACAACTAAGAGTTGATTTTTGCATGAGAGTTCACCGAGGGTTTGTTTGAAAATTCCAGCTGGGGCTTGATTTCTGCTGAGTGTACATTTGACAACCTATCTACCTATCGCCTATATCAGAACACCTGACAGCCCGGATCTCGCCGGAAGCATAAAAAGGCCTTCGTGGTTATTTTTTGAAAAATTCTTTGTGCACCGCATGCGGTATACAAAATCCGATATGTAGCGCATTACTATATCCGATTGATCTATGTAGCCATTATTTTCTAATATGTATTTAATATCAGTAGGTCAATTTTTCGTTTAAAAATTTTGTATGATAAAAATATTCTTCTTAAAAATTATGACATTCTTTTTTAAAAATTATGATATCTTTATAAAAATTATGACACTTCATGAAGAAAATGCTAAACTGAAATAGGGTGTCATAATTTTGTGAAGAGATATCATAATTTTTAAGAAGAAAATCGTAATACTGTACAGAAAAAAAAAAGATAGTGAATATATACGGAAACAGTATTATGATACTCCTCTTAAAAATTATGATATCCCTTCACAAAATTTATGACATCCAGCTTCAGTTTAGTATTTCTACGATGTCATAATTTTATAAAGAAGTATCATAATTTTTAAGAAGGAATATCATAATATTTAAGAAGGATATTTTTGTTATACAAAATTTTTAAATGAAAAAATCAATCTATTGGTATTAAATGCGCATTAAAAAGTGATGGCTACGTAGATAATCGGACAAAATGATGCAATTTACGTCAGATTTTCTACACATATGTGGTGCACAAATAATTTCTCTTCTTTGTTTTATTCCGTTGGACAAATAGGCCCATACCGCGATTTAGACTTTGACTAGGGTGCATCGTTAGAAGCCTATGGGTTGGGAAGGCCATCAGGCCCAATACTTACAAGATATTCCAACAAAAATTCCCAAATAAGCTCTAAGGGGTCTCTCTCTCTCTCTCTCTCTCTCCACACACACACACACACACATATATATATATATATAGAGAGAGAGAGAGAGAAGTTTCACACTTACTTGTAATATTGGATTTTAGGTATTTTGCATATAGATTTCAAAATAATTTTTAATACAAGCAGCAAAAGATAAGATTAAATCAGATTTAATTCTACGCATGCATAGATCTAAATCAAATACCTATGAATCTAGTTCATGTGATGATAAATAAGATATAAAATATCTGATTTTAAAAAATAAAAATAAATATGTGATAGAATCACATAACTGAATTTAGGGGTGGCAAACGGGGTCGGGTCGGGTCATAAACGAGTCGGATCAGAAAATGGTCAATCCAAACCCGACCTGTTTATTCAACGGATTAAAAATTCACATCTGACCCGACCTGTTTATTAAACAGATAACTCGATTCGACCCGTTTAACCCGTTTATTAAATAGATCAAATTAGGTTAAACGGATTAAACAAGTTAAACAGATCGAGTTAAATGGGTCAGAAACAGGTTAAACAGGTTAAATGGATCTTAAATGGGTTAAACAGGTTAAACAGGTTGGGTTAAATGGGTCAAAAATATGTTAAATAGGTTAAACAGATTAAATAAATTTTCTGACTCAATCCAACCTGAATATTAAACGGGTTAAACAGGTCAGATATCTAAAATCCATATTCGATCTAATTATTAAACGGGTTAAACAGGTCGACCCATTTATGATCCGAACTCGTTTAGCCTAAACCCAAACCTATTTATGATGGGTTGAATACGGATCGAGTTGGCCGGTCGGATCATATTTTGTCAGCCCTACCTGAATTGCTGATCTCTTTCTTCAGATTTAGATCTGAGGATGTCTCAGGTTCTGGTGTAGCCGCGCATGTGCCCGACCTCTACAGGTATCCACATGAAGCCTGATCTAATCGAAGTCTCTTTGATCTTCTTGGGGTACTAGCTTTCTTGCAAAGATTGCTTCCTTCATGGTTGAAAAGGACATTCTTCAAACTCTAAGACTATCTTAAAGAAAAAGAAGACTAAGAGGAAGAAGATGAGAAAGAAAAAACTATAAGAATCCTTTCTCTTTTCCCTTCTCTCTTCTCTCCAAAACTCGATGCTCAAGAGGAACCTATGCCCAAGCTCAAGCCCTAAGGAAGGTTTTTTGATCTTATTTCTACATCCCAAAGCTCCCTTATTTATAGATGACGTCCATAGGTTGGATAGGGTTTAGGTTTTGATAAGGTCAAACACCTTATTAAACTAGGACTCCTATTTTGATTCATAACCAAAATAATTTAATTCCAAATCAAACCAGATCTGAAAGGAGAGCAACGGAGGATGTGTGGAAGGCTTGGAGTGATGTTTTGGATGCGCAAAAACCATGGGGATATGGTATTCCTATAGGCATGGACATGTGGGGCACATGGAGATAGAATCCTAGTCCAACTAGGATTCCTTTAAGTGCTGATTTAAATCTGATTTAATTCTAACCAACTTAAAATTAGATAGTATCCAAATCAAGCTAATTCCTGATCTAATTTGGAACTCAAATTAAATCTAAATTATATCCTAATCTAGTTAAAAAATTGATTCAATCAAGTTCTAGTCAAACTAAGAATTGATCTCTTTATGTAATTGCGTTATCTTATAATCCAATTAGGTTTGATCTAATCAAACCCAAACTATACTAAATTGAATCTAATTCAACTAAATTTGATTTGAACCCTATAGCTCAATCAAATTGAGCAAACAACAATCTAATTGCTACTTGATCCTCATACAATTCAATAACACTTAGCGAATTAGTTAATTGTAACTTTTACATTATCAATCATATTGATAATTAATTTTTATTATAATTCATAATTATAACTCAATCATCTGATTAGTTAAGAATCTTTATTGTGTGTGATCCCATAGGTTTTTGTTCTGTTTGGTAGTGAGACATACTATGATCTCCATCATAGTATCATCGAAATACCTTTCGATGGGCTAGAACAATTATAACTTACACTCAACAAAAATTATCGATCTAGAATGATCCTAGTGAGTTTTCATAATCTACTAGTGACGTCTAATAGCATATGGTGGTAATCCAGTAGAATAAAAAATAGAACCCCTAAGTGTAGTCACTGTATGATTCAATTCTCCTATCATGAGTTCCGATAAGATAGAGGTTATGGAAACTCATCAAACTTCAATATCCATCATACAAAAGATTAGATTAGCTCAAGTTCACGTGTGATATTCATGAAAATTCTTTCTATCAATCATCTTTCTATGGCCATAGACTTATGGACTCAGCTTCTCAAATTTCATAGGACTACTCCTTATCTACTAAGATTGATAGATTCTTTATAAGTGCACACTTTACTTCTACAATGATTTACTGTAGCCAACATAAACTACAAAGATTCACATGGCTAGAAGATCATGTTTATGTACAGTCAAACTACAGTAATTCTATTGTAAGTAGTCGAGGCACCGCAGGTCAAGGAACCACTCACACCACTACAGTATCAAGAAGATCACTGATGAGTATGTAAAGATCCATATGATCTCTCGTATGGTCATGCTCAGTATCGATGTTCTCCAACAACCATCCACACTTTTGCTTAGTGTCTCTATACTGTAGACTTGAGACTCATCTATCTCAAAAGAAGCGATCCGTGCGTCGATCTAACTGGATCAATCACCATCTTCATGATGATCCATTAATCGAAAGTAATTTAAAAATTAATTATACATGTCTCAAATCTAATTTTTTTAGAATATGTATCTTTAAGTTATTAATTTTTTAGATAATTTTCGGACACATAACACAAGAATAGATGAAAATTGCCCACTTTATTGATAAATCAATTATTTAAGTATAAAAATATGTCTTAAAATTATTATAATGTATCTGTCATACTAGCTTCTAGAACATACATCTAATAATCTTTCACTTGGTCTAAAGTCGATTGGCCACTAACTTTAGTCCCATCTTCTCAAGGTGGACTTCAGTCTTCAGCTGGCTCAACTGCTTCGTCAGTAGATCTACCATGTTGTCCGCAGAGTCTACTCTTCGTACCTCGATGTATTTCTTTTCGAGGTAGTCATGTATTATATAATACCGCCACTTGAAGTGTTTGGACTTCTGATGAGACCTAGACTAGCAAGTGCTACGGCACCATTGTTGTCGCAGTACAATATGATGGCATCTGATATCATTATTCTAAGTTTCACGATGAACTTCTTGCATTAGAAGGCTTCCTTTGTAGCATTAAAGGCAGCGACATACTTAGTTTTTATTGTCGAGTTTGCAATAATAGGTTGCTTGGAATTCTTCCAGCTAGCAGCACCACCATTGCATACGAACACACTTCTGGATGTCGATTTTCTATTATCAGGATCAGACATAAAGTCTGAATCAGTATATCCTTCGACTCGTAACTCTGATCCTCCTCCAAAGATCAAGAACAAATCCTTAGTTTTTCTCAAATATTTAAGGATGTTCTTCACAGCTATCTAGTGTTCCTCTCTTAGATTCGACTGATACCTGCTCGTGACACTCACGGTAAGAACAATATTAGGTTGAGTAGATAGCATGACATACATTAGACTTCCTATAGTCGAAACATAAGGGATCCTACTCATGCACTCAATCTCCTTAGATATGCTTGGACACATTTTCTTGGAGAGAGTAATGCCATACCTAAGGGGTGGGAGTTTTCTTTTAGAGTTCTCCATACTGAACCTCTTCAGTATCTCCTCTATGTATATTTTTTATGACAAGCTAATAATCATTCTAAATCTATCTCTATAGACTTTTATTTTCAGAATATAGGATGCTTCTCCTACGTCTTTCATGAAAAATTTTTTAGACAACCATCTTTTGATCGAGGTCAACATGGGAATGTCATTCTCAATAAGAAGGATGTCATCCACTTACAGTACGAAGAATATGACAATGTTCCTACTGACCTTCTTGTATATACAAGATTCTCCCTCATTCTTGATGAAATCAACGATTTGATCGCATAATTGAAATGAGTGTTCTAGCTCTGAGAAGCTTACTTTAATCCATAAATGGATCTTTATAGTTTACAGACTATATGATCTCCATCACTGAAAGTGAAACTCAAAAGTTGCTTTATATAAATATCTTCCTTAAGATATCCATTCAGGAATATAGTTTTCACGTCCATCACCATATCTCATAATCGTAAAAAGCTACAATGGCAAGCAGTGTACAGATAAATTTAAGCATAGCTACAGGCGAAAGGTATCCTGATAGTCAATGTCTTCATACTAATTATAACCTTTCACCACGAGCCTAGCTTTATATGTCTCTAACTGACCATCTGCACCTATTTTTCTTTTATAGATCTATTTACACCTAATCGGTAGATCTACTAAGGTCCATATTTGGTTTGAATACATTGAGTGGATTCATAGTATTCAACTATTTCTCAGAGTCGATGTCTGACATCATCTCATCATAGGTTTTGGGATCATCTCTATGATCCTTATCTCCAACTAAAAATATTTTCTCTACATCCTTGGTAAGCATACCTAAGTATTTTTTAGAAAAATGAGAGATTCTATTTGATCTACGAGGTGGAGGTGGAACTACTGGCTCATTGTTAATGGATTTGTTATATTTTTTAGATCGTTGCTCTTCAGAGACTTTCTTTTCAAACTCAATTAATCTTTCATTGCTACTATCCTAGAAAAATTATTTTTCTAAAAATAGGACATGCCGACTTACAATCACATTATGGTCTTTTGAAAAGTAAAAATAGTATCCTATTGATTCCTTAGGATACCCTATGAAGCAAGCTTAAAAAGACCTAGCCTTTAACTTGTCTATCATTTATCTTTTGACATAGGCTGGACATTCTAAAATCTTGAGATGATCAAGACTCGATTTCTTATCATGCCATATCTCATACAGTGTAGTAGGAATAGATTTATAGAAAATCCTATTCAATAAGTAAATTACAGTTAGTAGGGTATGTCCCCAAAGATTTAAGGGTAAGTCAGTAAAGCTCATCATGGGTCGGACCATATCTAATAAGATCCTATTCTTTCTCTCGGATATTTTATTGAGCTGAGGCATACCAGGAGGAGTCCATTATGAGAGTATGCTATTTTTCTTGAGATTACTCAAAAATTTTCTACTAGCATTCCTCTCCTCAATCTGATCGAAGAACCTTAAGTAATTTTTCTGTTTACTTTTCTACTTCATTTCTTAATTTTTTAAATTTTTTAAAAGCCTCAGACTTGTGTCTCATAAGAAATACATACCCATATCATGAGAGATCATCAGTAAAGGTAATGACATAGTTGTAACTACCTCTAACCTGCACATCAAATGGACCACATATGTCAGTATGTATTAGGGCAAGTATCTCAGTGGCCCTTTTCCTATGTCCTACAAAGGGTAACTTTGTCATCATTTTTTGAAGGCAAGATTTACAAACTAGATATGACTCAGAGTTGAATGAGCCCAGGAGACCATCTCTTTCTAATTTGTTTATCCTATCTTTTCTAATATGGCCAAGCCTAAGGTGCCATATATACTTGTGGTTAATGTCATCTCTGGATCATTTATGACCTATGGTACTACTGACTATTTGCTCATTTACATTCATATATGCATCAATATGTAAGTGATAAAGACTGTCAATTAAAAGATAATATGCAACTAGTTTATTTTTCAAATAAATCAAACAGAAGTCTTTATTGAAATTAAAAATAAAATCTTTTTATACTAGTACAGAAACAAAAATCAAATTTCGGCTAGCTACAGGTATATAATAACAGTCTTTTAAAACTAATCTAAAATCAGACAATAATTGAAGAGGATAGATGCCAACGACTTCTATAGCAACTCTTGCTCCGTTGCCCACCCTAGGGATCATCTCACCATCCCTCAACTCCCTATTTTTCACTAGACCTTGCATAGAAGTATATACATGAACACTAGAACTAGAGTTTAATATCCAATTAGAAGTAGAGAAAATTGTAAGGTTAGATTCAACAACGAGCATTCTAGACATACTTTCGAAGGTTTGTCTCCTTTCTTGATCTTTAGGCTCTTAGATATAACAGATAGTTCCTCTTTCAGTGACCATCTTTCTGATAGTGGAAATATTTTTCTTTGTCTGCAGCCTTCTTCAGAGTATCCTGCTTTGGCTTTTTTTCTTTCTTTTGCTTTTTCGCAGGCTTGTTCTTCTTCTTCCCTGGAGACTCTTTTTTGAAAGAAGATGCTTGCTCCATAGCAAGAATGGAGCTCTTTGAACTCTTCAAGGTCTCCTCTATAGTAACCAACATATTGACAAGTTCGGATAGGGTGTAGTCTAACTTGTTCATATAGTAATTTACTATAATTGTCCGTATGAATTAGTCAAGGATTGCAGGATCAGATTCAATTGCAATTTCTTTGGTATCATCAGGCCGAACTTTTCAAGCTCCTCCAGATCCTTGATCATTGTCAGATAATGCTCCTAGACCGACTGTTCCTCGTGCATCTTGGAGTTAAAGAGCCTCTTCAAAACTTTAAAATATGTTGATTGGCTCTACTCACCATATAACTTTTACAAGTGAGTGATCATAGCCCTGACAGTTGATATGTGCTCATGCTAGTTTTGTAACTCGTTTGACATAGAAGCCAGTATATAGCACTTGATTCGATTGTCATCATCTGTCCATTTATCTGGTGCAACTTTCTGTTCTGCACTAAGATAGTTTGACAAAAGTGGGGAGAATCCTGATCGAGAACATATCCTATCCTTTTCGATATCAAGACTATCTTGAGATTTTTGAGCCAATCCTTGAAATTGATTCCGATCAAACAGTTGGACTCTAAGATATGGGCTAAAGGATTTGAAGCTGATATGGCTGCAAAGAGTGAACATTCTCCAAGCATGATGCAGTGATTCATTCTCTAAGTTATACCGATGGGTGGACAACTCTTGTTCAATGTTTCTCCAAGCATGATGCAGTGATTCATTCTCTAAGTTATATAGGCTCACCTAATAGATATTGACTATACTCCTTAGTTAAGTCAGACCCATCATTCACATATAGGTGCAAAATTGTCATTAGATCCCTCACCTGACAGATATTGGGTCCAACCCCATTTTCATCTCAGAGCATCAATACTATAGAGTGGTTATGTATTTTCAGTGCAACTGAACTACTGTAACCAGTCGAGAACAATTAACACAAGTTGCACATCCGTACATTTATAATGGTGGAAGACCGCTAGACTTAATATATGTACGAAGAGATTTTGATTTAGGTCTCATTTAATTAGTCATCACTATGACTAGTCCTATTAGCATGGGCTAAACTAAATCATCAAGCAATCTGATTCAAATCTCAATCTACTAAATTGACCAGATAAGTAAAGATGAGTAGGAGGCTCCTCCTTAAAAATTCAAGGGTCCTAATTAAGTGACCACCATTTAGTACTTGTCTTAGACACCAATTGATCAATTGATTTCAAATAGATTAGCATAAGTGATTAAGGCTCAAGCCTCTCAGCCGAATTAGGTCCTTGGGTCGATCAATTTGATATTTGGGTTTCAATCGATCCGATCAACTATAACTATTGATTTGATAGTGAGCACTCTTGACCTAATCTTAATCAACTCTAGAATAGATTTGATCAATCACTCAAATCGATTAGGTTCCATTAGGTTCAAATCAATTACCTTAGGTGTAATCAAATTACTTGACCTAATTTTGATTTAGCCATGACCAATTGTTAATCTTATTAAGATAAAATTCATATCTAGAAACTAAATTTCAAATTTGAATTACATAAATAATTTAACATGTTATGATCTCGAAACTACTTTCAGATTTCAGATCTAAATTATAAATTTAAGATTTAAATATGTTATGATTTTGAAACTAGTTTTCAACTTTCAGCAATTATTCATATATGATAAATTTAGGTCTAAAACTATTTTTCAGATCTAACTTACTACTTATATATCTCATATATGAATAAAAAACAGATCTAAAATAATTTTTTAGATCCACAAAAAATCAATTCTAAACAATCAAAGATACTTTTCAAAAGGATCTAACATCGATATGCGACAACCTTTGTAACATATCGATATCGGATCATTAATCAAATTAATTTTAAATCTGATTAGAAATCAGATCTCATCTTATTTTCATATATATAAATCTGTGGGTTTGATATCACTATTAGATTTTAAATATTTTGCATATAGATTTTAAAATAATTTTAAATACAAGCAGTGGAACACAAGATTAAATCAGATTTAATCTTACGCATGTACAAATCTAAATCAAATATCTATAGATCTTGTTTATATGATGATAAATAAGATATAAAGTATCTAATTTTAGAGAATAAAAATAAATATATGATCAAATCATATATCCGAATTGCTGATCTCCTTTTTTAGATTTGAAGTTGAGGATGTCTCAGGTTTTGGTGTAACCGCATATGTGTCCGACCTCTATGGATATCCATATAAGGTCTGAACTGATCAAAGGCTTTTTGATCTTTTCGATGTGCTAGCTTCCTTGTAAAGATCACTTTTTTGATAGTTGAAAAGGACTTTCTTCAATTTATAAGACTATCTCAAAAAAGAAGAAAACTAAGAGGAAGAAGATGAGAAAGAAGAAGCTATGAGAACTCTTTTTCTTTTCCTTTCTCTTTTGTCTCTAAAATCCAACACCCAAGAGGAACCCACGCCTAAGCTCATGCCCCAAGGAAGGTTTTTTGATCTTATTTCCACATCTCAAAGCCCCCTTGTTTATGGATGGCATCCATGAGTTGGATAAGGTTTAGGTTTTGACAAGGTCAAACACCTTATTAAATTAGGACTACTATTTTGATTCATAACCAAAATGATTTAATTCCAAATCAAACCAGATCTAAAAGAAGAGTTAGAGAGGACATGTGAAAGGCTTGGAGTGATGTTTTGGGTGTGCAAAAACCATGGAGATGTGGTATTCCTATAGGTGTGGATATGTAGACTGTACGGAAATAGAATTCTAATCCAACTAGGATTCTTTTAAGTACTGATTTAAATCTGATTTAATCCTAACCAATTTAGAATTAGGTAGCACCCAAATCAAGCTAATTCTTAGTCCAATTTGGAACTCAAATTAAATCTGAATTATATCTTAATCTGATTAAAAAATTAATTTAATCAAATTCTAGTCAAACTAGGAATTGATCTCCTTATGTAATTGAGTTATCTCATATTCCAATTAGACTTGATCTAATCATATCTAAACCATACCAAATTGAATCTAATTCAATTAAATTTAATTTGAACCCCATAGCTCAATCAAAATGAGCAAATAGCCATTCAATTGCTAATTGATCCTCCTATAATTTACTAATACTTAGTGAATTAGTTAATTATAATTTTTACATTATCAATCGTATTGATAATTGATTTTTATTATGATTCATAATCATAACTCAACCATCTGATCAGTCAGGAATCTATTTTGTGTGTGATCCTATAGATTTTTGTTTTGTCCAGTAGTGAGATATATCATGATCTCCATCATAATATCATCGAAATACTTTTCGATGGGCTACAATAATTCTAACTCACAATCAACAAAGATTATCGATCTAGAATAATTCTAGTAAGTTGTCACAATTCACTAATGACGTCTAGTAGTATATGATGGTAATCTAGTAGAATAAAAAATAGAAATCTTAAGTATAGTTACCGTTTGATTCAGTTTCTCTATCATGAATCCTGATAAGATATGGAGATTATGAAAATTCGTCAAACCCCAACATTCGTCATATGAAAGATTAAATCAGCTCAAGTGCACATGTGATACTCATGAAAATTCTTTTCATTAATCATCTTGCTATGGCTATAGACTTAACTCAGTGATAATTGTATTAAAAATAACATAAGAAGTATTAAAATATGTGATATTTAATCTCTATTATTTTAAATTTGATACTTTTTATATTTTTTAAAAATTATAAATTATGAAGCTTCACTCACAAAACAACTAGAAAAAAGCCTTAATATTTATAATAAACAAGCCTAAAATAAAGTTAAAGCCCAAACCCGTAGCCTAAGCTCGTCAGATGCATGTTCGTGCATGCATAGAGTAGACCCACGTGAGAAAGCTATGCTTGCGTGGACTCATGAACATTTATGGTGCAAAAAGCTATACGAGGGAAGACCAAAAAAAATTTTCACACGGCTCACAGGTATCCCCCCTCCATATGGTCCATGGTGGACCAAAGGCAAAGAGTGGTCCATGGTGGACCGCATGGAAGATAAAAGGATGGGTCTTGGAGCTTCACATGGAAAGAAGGCTGAAGCAGCATTTGAAGTGGGACCCAATGATTTTTTTTTAAACAAGGGGTACAACATGGCATGACGCTGGGCATGCGATAGAGAGAAAATGCGACACGATCGTGAATGCATGCAGGAAGAAGGAAAAGCAGCCAAGAAAGGAAGAAGCAGAGTGGACACGATGAAAGCCTGGGACGTAGAAACAGATTCACGGCTAGAATGTTGGGCATTAAAATTTAAGAAAAATCTAGCGATCTATTTCTTAGTTTTTATTCTTTTCATTAATCCCATATCGAAAAAATATGAAATTCTCTTCTCTCTAACACCTGTAAGAAGGCTTCTACACTTTCTTATTGAGATCTCTCTCTCCACACCATAACTCTTGTAGAGGGCCCATGTGATAGGTAGGCATACCCATCTTTTAAATCTTTTTAGCCACTTTGTTCTCACTTTCTTTCATCCTTTCAACACACGAGAAGGAGAGTCAGCCAAGGAGAGATTGGCCCTAAGCCAATAGAGACAGAGAAGCTAGATTCTATAAGAGAGTTTATTTTATTTTATTTTTATTTTCTATTCTAACTTTAAGCCTCGTTAATAGCTTAAGAGTTAAAAATTTTTGTATCAAAATTTTTATTCAGCCATAAATTATTATTTTTTATTTAATTTCTGCAGTAGAGTAGTTTAAATTTTTGCATCTTTTAATTCTATAATTTTTAAATTCTGCAAGTTAAATTTCAGCAAGTAGTATAAGATTTTATTTTATTTAGACTTTAAATCAAACTATATTTGGCTAAACAATCCCTTTAGAATTTACGATGAAGCTAAACCATGAATAGAAGCCTTCTCCTTTAAATTTTTCTCTTCTTACTTTTAATTTTTAAAGTTCTTCTCCCTTTATCTCTCTTGACAAGAGACTTGATGGGCTATCGTTGGATCAAAATTCCTTCATAGTTCATGCTTGATTCAGTGCAAGAGGAGATGATTAGTAGAAGGCTCACAAATCACTAAATCTTTTCTTTTCCTTGTGGAAACTTTGATAGGTTATAGTTGGGTTTGAGCCCTTCATAGCCCATATTTGGGTAACACAAGAGAAAAAGAAGAAAGAAAAAATCTTTTAATTAGGGTGAAAGCAAAATGCTTGATGGGTCATAGTTGAGTTAAATCTCTTCATGATCTATGCTTGTTCATATTTTATACCTTAATCAAGGAACATTATAAGAGAAACCATAGGAAGGCTCTCTAATTCATTGGTCTAGTAGATTCAAAAGTCCTAGATCTTTTAGATTATTTATCTTTATAATTAATTAATTTACTACTTTGATAGTTAGTAATCCAACAAACAATCTCTCTTTTTTTTTTTAAAGCTCGTCTGAGCAAGTATTTGAATATACTTTAAAACTCAATTCCTCATAGGATTGATCCGTACTCATCGGACGTGCTACATTACATACCATGCACTTGCAGTAAATTTAAGATACATCAAATTTTTGATGCCATTGCTAGAAAATTGACATGTTTAAATTATATTTTAAATTTTTATTCTTTGTGCTTTTAGTTTAGTTGTAGTCTTACATTATCTGTCTCCTTTATCTTACTTTACATTAAGTTGGTGAGTGCTGGAAGTCAGATATGTGTTCTAACCTTTTTCCTTTGCATACTTACTACATTTTATTTGCTATCGATTTTTTGTTAATTAAAACTTATCTATTTTTATTGCTTTGTTGCATTGCATATCTATAAAATACTTTAAGAGCAAAACCCATTAACAACATAAGGTGGGGATTTGATCATCCTTAGCCCACAAATCACTTCCTTGCATCTATATAATCCAAACCCTTAAATAAAATTGATTAGATGCCAGTCTTAGGGACATCCGAGCTCATTAGCATAAGAAAACCCAAGAGTTGGACTGAATTTAAATTGGTTAGCCTGTCGGTGTCTAAGAAAGTGGTTTAGGAACTACGTTTCGAAGAAAGATGGTTATCTAATTAGGACCATTGTAAAAGCACAGAGAACCTCCCACCAATCTTACACTTACCTAACTGATTCGGTTAGTCAATTTTAAACTTAGAATGCTCAAAGATAACCTTGACAGTTAGGAGCTGTCTAGAGTTAGGAGAATCCTAGTTAGGATTTCTCTCCTCTTCTCTTCTTTTCTTTTGATTGAAAACTTGATTGAAAATAGCATAACATAAAAAAAATATAATAATAATAATAATAATAATAATAATAATAATAATAATAATAATAAAAGATAAAGTGAATTCTTCACTTCTTTTGTAGAGAAGGGTGTCGGGTCGACTAGTAAGAATTAATTCGATTTCTGTTTCAAACCCAATAACTTCTACAATGGGAGAACCAAATCAGTCCCAAATCTTTAAAGATTTATGTTATCCAATCGATTCCATTTAATCTTCTAGCATCGGGTTGCCCCAACTCACTATAAATAATTTTAAAATTAAACCTCAAATTATCAATGTGCTTCCAAAATTTATGAGAATAGAGGATGCATACATCTTCATTAGAGAGTTTGAAGAGATTTGTGCAACTATGAGGCTACAACAACTGTTAGAGGATGAGATTAAGCTAAGACTGATCAATTTTATCCTTAAGGATAATACTAAAAAGTGGCTCTATGTCTTCCAAACTAATCTATCACAATCTAGAAGGATTTTGTAAGAGTATTCCTAAAGTTCTTTTCCTATCACAAAACAGCTAGGATTAGGAATGAGATAAACCAATTTTACCAACTAGCTGGTAAATCATTCTAAAAATATTTCAACCGCTTTAAGAACCTCTTGACCCAATGTCCACACTATGAAATAGAGACCTAGAAGCTATGCTAGATATTTTATGAAGGGCTAGATTTAAATTCTAAAATCATATTAGAGTCTATGTGCTGGGATCAATTCATGTACAAAAAACTCATTGAAGCCTGGTAATTTCTAGAAGACCTAGCTGAGAAGAATTTACAATAGAAAATAATTAAGAAATTTGAGAGATCGATACCTTCGAGAGGTAGAATACACCAAATTCAGACGTTCTTAGCTGTAGAGGCTAAAATTGCAACCTTAGCACGTAGGCTAGAGGCCTTAGAGCTATAGAGACCAGCTAGTGTGAATCAAATTTCTGCACTCATGTGTAATGCATGTAGTACACCAGACCATGTTCTTAAGGAATGCCCCTTCCTGATGAACCCAATAAAAAATGAGTGTGTATAGGTAAATGCCACATACAAGAGACCAGTGAACAACCCCTATGCACCTATATATAACTCAGGATGGAGAAATCATCCAAACTTCTCAGGATCATAGAATCCAAATGCAGGTAGTCTATTGCTTCAAGAATTAATTTTGATGATTACAAAATATTTAAGGGGGTTACTAATGATTTTAGCTTGAAAAAAGATTTATTGTATTTCAGGGATAAAATCATAATTTTACCAAGTTTTGATTCGAAAGACTCAAGAGCAAGAACAGAAGATTTATGATCTATTGAAGGTAATTTTATATTTTTTGAATGTATATTTTGAGAGAAAATCAAGTTTAAAGAAAAGGATAGACCCTATGAGTCGATCCCTGTCAAAAGGGGCTGAATGGTATGCTATTTTTGGCTGGCACACCCAAAGAGGATGACCCTAGGGTCAACCTCTGTTGTCTGTGAAAGCCAAAGATACAGAACAGTAACTTTCTGTTCTGCACCACAGAAGTCGACCCTATGAGTCGACCCCTGTGCAGAGGTCGACCCTATGAGTTGACCCCTACAATAGAAAATCTCCGTAACAACTAATTTTTTAGCTCATTTTGACCGCATTTAATACTCATTTAATGCACTTTAATGGCTCTAATCCTGCTCAGATCAGTCTCTAGCATCCATTGAAGATATAAAGGTACTTGAAGGAGAAAAAAGATAAAATTTTTCAAGCATTCATTTCAGCCTTAAGCAAAAAGCCTCTTTAAGCAAAAGAAGCATTCATTTCAAGTTCGTCAACCCCTCAAGAGTTCATTCAAGTCTTCAACAACCTTGAAAAAAATCAGAAAAGCTTCTTCCTTATTGTGTAAAGTATATTTAAGATTTTATTTGCTCATTAAAGGAGCTAAACTTGTATTTCTTGTCATTAACTCTCATACTCTACTTTTGTCTTGATTTTTAGTTTTAGAAGGGTTCTAAAACTTGGATAAGTTGATCTGAACCTTGAATTGGATTGTATTGGGTTGGTTTGTATCCAAAAAATAAATGTTCTAGCTTGGGATAGCTATAGTCGAAGGTATCGATATTGTATTCTTGTTGAATACATTTTAATGGATTTAAATTCTCAAGTAGGAGCTTGGAGAGTAGATGTAGGTGCAAGGTTAGCACCGAACCACTATAAATCTTGATTGTTTGTGGTGTGCTTACTTGCTCTCTATCTAAATCTCCTTATTTTTTTGCATTCTTGTATCTCATTTCTACACCTAGCTTAAATCACTTACTACACATAACTTGCTTATTATTACTTAATCCTTGTGGTTTTAAATTAATTTTAAAATTTTAAAAATCTAATTCACCCTCCCTCTTGAGTTGTATAGCTGGGCAACAAGTGGTATCAGAGCTCGGTGCTCTAGTCCTATTTTGATTTAACCATCAAAGAGCTAAAGATCTATGACAACTCAAGTTGGTGCTTCACTAGCCGAGGGGCAGTCCACAAACCGACCTTCACTTTTCAATGGGTCAAATTATACCTATTGAAAAGCTTGGATGAAAATTTTTATCTAAGCTTTTGACTATGATATATGGAGTATCATAGTTAATGGACCACACACACCCACTAAGATAATTAATGGTGTAGAATCAACCAAACCTAAAGAGAATGAGATGAGGTTGATAAGAAAATAGCTCAACTCAATGCTAAAGCTATGAATATTTTATATTGTGCTTTAGATGCTAATGAGTTTAATCACATTTCAACATGCATGTCGGCTAAGAAAATATGGAATAGATTAGAAGTAACACATGAAGGTACTAATCAAGTTAAGGAATAAAAAATTAATATGTTTGTGCACAAATATAAACTCTTTAAAATGGAGCATAATGAATCAATAACTGAAATATTTACTCATTTTATGGATATTATTAATGGTCTAAAAAGTCTTGTAAGTCTTATTCTAACAGCGATCTTGTGAGAAAGATTCTTAGATCTTTACCAAGGACTTGGGAGGCCAAAGTGACCGCAATCCAAGAAGTCAAAGATCTGAATATTTTATCCTTGGAGGAGCTTCTAGGATCGCTAATGACACACGAGCTAAGTATGAAACAACATCAAGAAAAAGATGTCAAGAAGAAGAGGACAATCACCTTCAAATCCACTGCTCAACTCGATGAGAAATCCGATGAAACAGAATATGAAGAGCAAGATGAAGAAATAGCCCTCATCACTAGAAAGTTTAAAAGATTTATGAAGAAAAAAAAAATAAGGGATGAAGAAGAGGCCATCTATAAAAGAGGAGTATAGCAAGGAGAAAGATAAGGAGCAACCCCTTATTTGTTATGAATGTAAGAAGTCGGGGTACTTTAGGTCTGAATGTTCACAACTCAAGAAGGACCCCAAGAAATCCAAAAAAAAGACTATGATAGCTACATGGAGTGATAGTGATGAGTCAAGCTCCGAAGAAGAAGATTCACATGAACAAGCCAACTTGTGCCTTATGGCACATAAAAATGAGATAAATGCTGAAACTTCTAGTGACTTTACCTTTGAAAAACTTCAAGAAGTATTTTATGATTTAGTTGATGATCTAAAGAAGTTAGGAGTAAAGAACAAAGAATTGAAATCAAAGAATCAATCTTTACTAAAAGAAAATGAGATTACTTCAAATGAAAAATTGATCTTGATACAAGAAAATCTGAACTTGAAAAATAAAATTGTTAAGTTAAAACCTATGATAGAAAAGTTCACTCTAAGTTCAAATAAACTTCAAATGTTACTTAATAATCAAAAGGCCATTAATGATAAAGTCGGTCTTAGATACAACCTTTTAAAGAAATAAAAATTTTTAAAAAATATCTTTGTAAACTCATCAAGCAACAAGTTTTCAAATATTACTTGCTTTAAATATGATAAAGTAGGACATAAATTCTGTACATATTTCTCTAGCAAATCAAAAAATTCTAATATGAAGAAAATATGGGTTCCAAAAAGAATCATTGTGACTAACCAAAGAGGATCCAAGAAAACTTGGGTACCTAAAGTGAAAACTTGATTTTTATATGTAGGTGTGTCTTGCATCCCAAAGATTAAATCGAAAATGGTATCTTGATAGCGGATGCTCAAGATACATGACCGGTGATGAATCTCAATTCATCACACTTGATGCAAAAGATGAAGGGATGGTCACCTTTGGAGATAATAGCAAAGAAAAGTTCATCGGTATAGATAACATTGGTATCACTCCCTCCAAGTATATTGAAAATATTTTATTAGTAGATGGTTTGAAACATAATCTATTAAGCATTAGTCAATTTTGTGACAAAGAGTACAAAGTTATTTTTGAATCTTCATTATGTAACTAGTCCCAATGATGAAGGCATTAAATTTATTGGGCATGGACATGGTAATGTTTATATGGTAGATTTGAATGATCTTTACAAGATAAACATGCAATGTCTAGTAGCCTTGAATGCCAAAATAAATGGGACTAGTTGGCTTTGGCACCGTAGGCTTGCACATATTAGCATGCATTTACTTTCAAAACTTATTAAAAAAGAATTGGTTATCGGTTTACCTAAATTAAATTTTGAAAAGGATAGAATTTGTGATGCATGCCAATTAGGTAAACAAATAAAAATCTTATTCAAATCTAAAAATATTGTTTCAATTTTTAGGCCATTAGAATTATTGCACATAAATTTATTTGGACCTACTAGAACTACTAGTTTAGGTAGAAAATGATATGGCTTTATAATTATTGATGATTTCTCTTGTTTTACATGAATTTTTTTTTGGTACATAAGGATGAAACCTTCCATGTATTCTCAAAATTTTATTGAAAAGTTACTAATGGAAAAAGTTTTTCAATTCAAAATATTCGAAGTGATCATGGAACCAAATTTGAAAATCAAGATTTTAAAAAGTTTTATGATGAAAAAGGTATTGACCATAATTTTTCAGCACCTAGGACACCCCAACAAAATGGGATAGTAGAAAAAAAAAATAGAATCCTTGAAGAAATGGTCCGTACCATGCTATGTGAAAGCAACCTTCCAAGATATTTTTGGGTGGAAGCAATTAACACGGCATGTTACATTTTAAACCATGCTTTAATTAGACAAATTCTAAAAAAAATACCCTATGAGCTTTGGAAAGGAAAAAAATCAAACATTGTATTTTTTTCATATTTTTGATTGCCGATGTTTTGTCTTGAACAATGGTAAAGAGAGATTAAAAAAATTTGATGCAAAATCTGATGAAGCTATTTTTCTTGATTACTTCTCTTCTAGCAAAGCTTTTAGAGTTTTCAACAAAAGAACTTTAGTAGTAGAGGAGTCAATACATGTTATTTTTGATGAGACTAATGATCTTCCTTCAAGGAAGAGTGAATGTATTGATGATGCAGATCCTCTTATAGAAGGGATGAAGGAGCTCACCCTAAAAGACTCAACAATTCAAAATGAAGAAAAACATGAAAACAAACAAGAGGATGAAAGTGAAAAACAACAAGAACAACCTCAAGATATAAATGATCTACCCAAAGAATGAGGTATGATCACAATCACCCCAAAAAATTAATCATTAGTGATCCTATACATGGAGTAAGAACTCATTTTTTACTTAGAGATGCATACAATCATTTTACATTTATTTCTCATTTTGAATCTAAAACCATAGATGAAGCTAAAAAAGATTATAATTGGATAAATGCAATGTAAGAGAAACTTGATCAATTTGAAAAAAATAATGTATGGACTTTAGTATCAAGACCTAAAAATTATCCAGTAATTAGCACGAAATGGATATATAGGAATAAATTGGATGAACATGAAAATATAATTAAGAATAAAGCAAGATTGGTTGCAAAGGGGTATAATCAAGAAGAAGGAATTGATTTTGATAAAACCTTTGCACCTGTTGCTAGATTAGAAGCTATTAGGCTTTTACTTACATATGCATGCTTTATGAATTTTAAGTTATTCTAAATAGATGTCAAAAGTGCTTTTCTAAATAGTTATATTGCTGAAGAAGTATATGTAGAACAACCCTTCGATTTTAAAAATCATGCTTTTCGTAATCATGTTTTCAAATTAAACAAAGTATTATATGGTTTAAAACAAGCACCTAGGGCTTGGTACGAAAGGTTAAGTAAAATTTTGCTTAATAATAATTTTTCAAGAGGAAATATAGATACAACCTTTTCATTAAAAGAAATTTTGATGATATCTTAGTTATATAAATATATGTTGATGATATTATTTTTGGATCTACTAATGAAACTCTTTGTCAAGATTTTGTTAAGTTCATGCAGGGAGAGTTTGAGATAAGCATGATGGGAGAACTTACATTCTTCTTCGGACTCCAAATCAAACAAACAAAAGAAGGGATCTCCATCATCCAAAGCAAGTACACAAGAGAACTACTCAAAAGATTTGGAATGGAGAACTCCAAAATAGTTGGTACCCCCATGAGCCCATCATATAAGCTTGACAAGGATGAAGGAGGTAAAATGTAGACTCAAAACTTTATAGAGGTATGATTGGTTCCTTATTGTATTTAACTGCTAGTAGATCAGATATTATGTTTAGTATTTGTCTATGTGCTTGCTTTCAATCAAATCTAAAAGAATCACATTTAATTACAGTTAATTTTTTTTTAAAATATTTAAAAGGTACATAAATTTTAGGATTATGGTATTCTAAGGACACATCAATTGACTTAATAGGATATTCATATGCTGATTTTGCTGGATGTAGATTAGATAGAAAAAGTACTAGTGAAACTTACCAATTTTTAAGAGTTAACTTAATCTCTTGATTTAGCAAGAAGAAAATTCTGTGGTACTGTCTACGACCGAGGTCGAATACATTGCAGTCGGAAGTTGCTATGCTTAAATCTTATGGATTAAGCAACAACTTGAGACTTTGGTATCAAACTCAATGAAACTTTCATAAGATGTGATAACACTAGTGCTATTAATCTAACTAAAAATTTAATTAGCACTCTAGATCAAAGCATATTAAAATTAGACATAATTTATAAGAGAACATGTCCAAAACCATGATATAATTCTTGATTATATATGTACTGAAAAATAATTGGCTGACATCTTTATCAAACCTTAAGTGAAGATAGATTCTGTAAAATTAGGAGAGAACTAGGAATCCTTGATCCATCAGCTTAA
>NC_025996.2:50849851-50906433 GCF_000442705.2 Elaeis guineensis
TAACTTCTTTCTTTTTTTTTTTTTAAATATTCTTTAATTTCTCCCTTTTAGAGTTTATCATAGAAGTTTGCTCCCCCTTAATATAGCAATTATCAACAGCAAACAACAACAAAGAGAAGACAATTTTTCACAAGAAGAATATATATAACCAAAATATGATCAATATCATTAAAATATAGAAAAATGATTCCATTAAAACATAATTGTTTCAATACATAGTTCTAAAAATAAAATTCAACCAGCTAATTGTCAATACATGGCCCCAAGGTATAGATCCTAGAACAAGATACTAACACCTAGGATCTAGTAAAGATCAAGATAAGTCAATGATCGGAGTCATCAGATATAGGGTGAGGAGATGATGGATCAGAAGTGCGTCCTCTACCCCGTCTGCCTCTGCCACTGGAGGTGCTGGCACGAGCAGGAGAGCGAGATGAACTGGGTGGCTGAGAACGCTGAGAGGCTAAGACTGAACAGAAAGGGTGAGTCTGATAGAATCAAGTACGTTCAGTGCTCTGGAAACAGATTGAAGTAGAGCAGTGAACTGAGTGGTAGCATGCTCACTCGATCCTCGGATTTCTTTCCTCAGCAATTCATATCCACCTTCTAGTGCTCCTCTGAGCCTACCAGCCTCTGCAGTGAGGTCTGTGACCTCAAGTTGACTCCTGTGGCTTGGGATGGGCCAAAGCAAGGACTTGCCCCTGCAAGTCAAGAACTCTGCCAGTAAGTCTCCAGACTGTGTCCTCAAGCTGCTGGATCCTGATGGACTGATCTGATATCATTGAAACACAGTGGAGATGTGGGGAGTAATGGTCTGATCAGAAGAGGTGGCTCCAGGTGCAAAAGAAGTACTACCCACTGCTAGACAGCAAAGAAGCCACACGCTGTGATATGCTCGATCTGATCGTCAGCCAGTCTGAACTCTGAATGAGGTGCTCTGCTCTCTGGCTGATACACTGGTGTGGGCATCCTAGTAAACTCTGAAGGGCCAGCCTCAGTATCAGGAATGAACTGGATATGTGGTGATGCTGCCCTGAAGTCATGGACAGGAGATGATGGACCTTCTTCTTCTACTCTGCCTTCAGTTCTGACTGCTCTATCTTCAGTTCTCTCTTCAGTTCTCTCTTCAGTTCTTCCTCAACTTCTCCTCAGATCCCTTGATCCAACCACCATCAGTCTTTGCAAATCCCATTCGGTGCAGGCTGTGTTGGTTGAAAGTGTCCACATGAGAGAGCTTAGTAGCAGCCTCCCCCTCACAGCTAACTCCAAACCTCCTAAATACTCTAGTAAGGGCCATACCATAAGGCAAGTGTGCCTTGGATCTATTCAAAGTTTCTCTCATGGCCTCTATCATAAGTGCAGGGAGGTTCAGGGGGGTCTGAGTGATGACATGAAACATGACACATACATCTCTGCTGGAAAGTAAGTCATGTCTACCACTCCTAGGAAAGAAGAGCTTTGTTACATCTGATGCAGGACCCTCATCTCAATGGACAAAATCTTTGCTTCCAATTTGTTTAAATTTCCTGAATAAGTTTCTCCTAAAATAATTCTGATCCCCTCTTCTTTAATTGGGAGTTCCATATATGAATATCCTTCACTAGGCAACTGAAGTATTTCTCCCAATATCCTAGAATCCAGCAGATATCAATTCCCTTTACAGTTGAAGTCACTGACCCACTTCCATAAAGTAGGTTTGGTAGAATTCTCTAACAAGGTCAACATAGGTGACTTCCTTAAGAGAGCAATAGAGTTCCCATCCTTGGTTTTTAATTTTGGTAGCAAAAGTAAACCTTCTTCTCAAAGAACCGAAAATCTATATTTTTCCCGGTTTCTACTTTTCTATCAGAAAGAGGATTCTTACTGGGGCTTAGGAGGATTGAGAGGGACCTTGAGTAGGTACTGAAACTGGAGTGGGAGCAGTTGAAGACTGAGCGGCTTGCCTTTTCTTTGACAATTTCTTCAGGCTCACGGATTGATTTTCTTCTTTGGGGAAGTTTCATCTTTGGAGCCATATCCACTATAGTAGCAGACAAGGAGACTTGAATTGAGTGGAGGAGGGATCACAAGAGAGTGAAGAAGGATTTTGGTGGAGAAAAGAAGTGGATTTTGGAAGATCGGTAAAGTGCTAGGGCACGTTCCAACCGCGCCAAGCAATGCGAGAAAGCACAGAAAATCCTTTTCAAGGAGGCGATTTTTGGTGGAGAGAGGAGGGAGAATTGCCTCGAAATTAATCCTTGGATTTGGAGCAAAAGAGTTGGAGAAGACGGCTTTTGGAAGAAGACGATGGGAAGATGAGTCGTCTCACGAACAGGGTTTCAGTATAAAAACAATGAACCCGTTGAAAAGTTGGTGGGATTTACAAGTTTGCCATTGAGTCGACTCATAGGGGTCGACTCATGAAGTTCAAAAATCAGGAAAAATGTGAATAAATTCCAAAAAAAATTGAAATTTTGAGTGAAGGAATTTTGCTCAATGATAAGTTTTTAGAATGATAAATTTGAGCTTTTGGGACCAGGATAGATGTTGAAAATTGAGCTCTAAGAGTTTTTGACATCCTTTGGAAATTGAGAAATTTTAGGACAAATGGATCTAGAAATTCTAGATTTCTCCTAATTTCACAGAATCTATCCTCACTAAGGCCTTTGTAAAGATATCAGCTAATTGATTTTCAGTGCAAACATATTCAAGAATTATATTTTTGTTTTGAACATGTTCTCTTTAAATGATGTCTTATTTCAATATGTTTAGATCTTGAGTGTTGAATTGGATTTTTAGATAGATTTATGGCACTTGTGTTTCACATCTTATTGGTGTTTCATTAAGTTTGATTCCAAATCTTCGAGTTGTTGCTTAATCCAAAGATTTGAGCACAACAACTTCCGGCTGCAATATATTCGGCCTTAGCCGTAGACAGTGCCACGAATTTTGTTTCTTGCTAAACCATGAGATTAGGTTAACTCCAAGAAATTGGCAAGTTCCACTTGTGCTTTTTCTATCTAATTTACATCCAGCAAAATCAGCATCTGAATATCCTAATAAATTAATTTGTGAGTCCTTAGAGTACCATAACCTAGAGTTTGTGTACCATTTAAGTATCTAAGGATTCTTTTAACAGCATTCAAATGAGATTCTTTAGGATTAGATTGATATCTAGCACATAAGCAAACACTAAACATGATATCAGGCCTACTTGCAGTTAAATATAATAATGAGCCAATCATACCTCTATAGTATTTTAAGTCTACACATTTACCTTCATCATCCTTGTCAAGCTTACATGAGAGACTTATTGGTGTGCCAATTGGTTTGCAGTTCTCCATTCCAAATCTTTTGAGTAGTTCCTTGGTGTACTTGCTTTGGGTGATGGAGATTCCCTCTTTTGATTGTTTGATTTGGAGTCCGAGGAAGAAGGTGAGTTCTCCCATCATGCTCATCTCGAACTCCCCCTGCATAAGCTTAGCAAAGTCTTGACAAAGGAATTCATTAGTAGACCCAAAAATTATGTCATCAACATAAATTTGTATAATTAGCATATCATTTTGATTTCTTTTAATAAATAGGGTTGTATCTACATTACCTCTTGAAAAATCATTATTCATTAGAAATTTGCTTAGCCTTTCATACCATGCTCTAGGTGCTTGTTTTAATCCATATAAAGCTTTATTTAATCTAAAGACATGATTAGGAAATGCATGATTTTCAAATCCAGATGGTTGTTCTACATATACTTCTTCAGAGATATATCCATTTAAAAATGTACTTTTAACATCCATTTGAAATAATTTGAATTTCATAAAGTAAGCATATACAAGTAGAAGTCTAATAGCTTCTAATCTAGCAACAGGTGCAAAGGTTTCATCAAAATTAATTCTTCTTCTTGATTATATCCCTTAGCAACCAGTCTTGCTTTATTTCTAATTACATTTCCATGCTCATCTAATTTATTTCTAAAGACCCATTTTGTGCCAATTATTGAATAATCTTTAGGTCTTGATACTAAGGTCCAAACATTATTTCTTTCAAATTGATTAAGTTCCTCTTGCATAGCATTAATCCAATTATGATCATTTTCAGCTTCTTCAAAAGTTTTAGGTTCAAGATGAGATACAAAAGCACAATGATTACTGCATCTCTTAGTGAAGAACGGGTTTTTACCCCATGCATAGGGTCACCAATAATTAACTCCTTAGGGTGGTTGTGAACATACCTCCATTCCTTGGGTAGGTCATTTGTACCTTGAGGTTGTTTTTGAATTTCTTCACCTCTTTCATTTTGTTCGTCTTCTTGATCCTTGTCTTTTGGAGTTGCTGAATCTTTCAGAGTGATCTTCTTCATACCTTCTATTAGTGGATCTGCATCATCAACTCCCTCATTCTTCTTTGAAGGAAGATCGTTAGATTCATCAAAAACAACATGTATGGACTCCTCAACTACTAAAGTTCTTTTGTTGAAAACTCTAAATGCTTTACTAGTAGAGGAGTAACCTAGAAAGATTGCTTCATCTGATTTTGCATCAAATTTACGAAGTTTTTCTTTGCCATTATTTAATACAAAGCATCGGCAACCAAAAACATGAAAATATGCAATATTTGGTTTTCTTCCTTTCCAAAGTTCATAGGGGGTTTTCTTTAAAAATTGTCTAATTAAAGCACGATTTAAAATGTAATATGCTGTGTTAATTGCTTCCGCCCAAAAATATCTTGGAAGGTTGCTTTCACACAACATGGTACGGGCCATTTCTTCTAAGGTTCTGTTTTTCCTTTCAACTACCCCATTTTGTTGGGGTGTCCTAGGAGCAGAGAAGTTATGGCCAATTCCATTTTCATCACAAAAATTTTCAAAATCTTGATTTTCAAATTCAGTTCCATGATCACTTCTAATATTTTGAATTGAAAAACCTTTTTCATTAGAGACTTTTCGATGAAATTTAGTGAAAATATGAAAAATTTCATTTTTGTGAGCCAAAAAGAAAATCCAAGTAAAACGAGAGTAATCATCTATAATTACAAAGCCATATCATTTTCCTCCTAGACTGGTGGTTCTTGTTGGTCCAAATAAGTCCATAAGTAAGAGCTCTAATGGTCTAAAAGTTGAAACAATATTTTTGGATTTAAATGATACTCTAGTTTGTTTACCTAATTGGCATGCATCACAAATTCTATCCTTTTCAAAATTCAGTTTTGGCAAACCGAAAACTAAATCTTTCTTAATTAATTTTGAAAGAGAATGCATGCTGATATGTGCAAGTCTACGATGCCACAACCAACTAGTCTCATTGATTTTAGCATTCAAGGATACTAGGCATTACATGTCTAATTTGGCTAAGTCATTCAAATCTATCATATAAACATTGCCATGCCTATGTCCTATAAATTTAATGCCATCGTTAATAGGACTAGTCACAATGCAAACAGATGATTCAAAAACTACTTTATACCCTTTATCACAGAATTGACTAATGCTAAGTAAGTTATGCTTTAAACCTTTAACTAGTAAAACATTCTCAATGTATTTGGAGGGAGTGATACCAATGTTACCTATCCCGATGATCTTTTCTTTGCCATTATCTCCAAAGGTTACCATCCCTCCATCCTTAGCATCAAGCGTGATGAATTGTGATTCATCACCAGTCATGTGTCTCGAGCATCCGCTGTCAAGATACCATTTCCTGTTTCCTTCTTGGGATGCTAGACACACCTGCAAGCAAAGGTCAAGTTTCTGTCTTAGGTACCCAAGCTTTCTTGGGTCCTTTCAGGTTAGTCAGAATGGTTCCTTTTGGAACCCATATTTTCTTTGTGTTTGCATATTTGTTAATAAGACATGTGTATGATTTATGTCCTATCCTACCACAGTTGAAACAAGTAATATTTGTAGACTTGTTACTTGAATAATTTACATAAATATCCTTCAGAAATTTTTGTTTCTTCAGAGGTTTATAGCCAAGTCCAGCCTTATCATATATAGCTTTCTGATTATCAAGAATCATATTTAGTTTGTTTGAACTTAAGGTGAACTTATCTACTATAGATTTCAGCTTGTTAATTTCATCCTTTAAGTTTTGATTTTCTTGAATCAAGGTGAATTTTTTAATTGACAGGTTTTCAGTTTGTTTCACTAAGGACTGATTTTCCAATTTCAGTTCTTTATTTTTCTTTCCTAGTTTCTTTAATTCATTAATTGAATCATAGAATGCTTCATGCAATTCTTCAAATGTGAATTCACTAGTGGATTCAGAAGTTACCTCATTTTCATGTGCCATCAGGCACAGATTGGCTTGTTCTGTTGAGGTTTCCTCGTTGGAACTTGAGTCATCACTCGCACTCCAAGTCGCCATCATTGCCTTCTTTTTGAACTTTGTGGGACCTTTCTTCAGTTGTGGACATTCGGATCTGAAATATCCCGGCTTCTTGCACTCGTAGCATATAAGGGGTTGATCTTTCTCTTTCTCTTTGCTTTGTTCCCCTTTTGTGAATGACTTCTTTCTCATCCCCTGTTTTCTTTTTTTTAGGAACTTCTTGAATCTCCGGGTGATGAGTGCCATCTCTTCATCCTGTTCTTCATCTTCAGTGTCATCCGTTTCATAATCAGGCGAAGTTGTGGATTTGAGGGCAATGATTCTTTTATTTTTGACTTCATCCTCTTGATGTTGCTTCATGCTAAGTTCATGAGTCATCAAGGATCCAAGAAGTTCTTCTAGAGGTAGAGTGTTCAAGTCCTTTGCTTCTTGGATGGCAGTCACCTTGGCTTCCCAAGTTCTTGGCAGTGACCTGAGAATCTTCCTTACAAGTTCACTGTTAGTATAAGATTTGCCAAGACTCTTCAAACCATTAATTATATCAGTAAAATGAGTAAACATAGCAGTTATGGACTCATCATGCTCCATCTTAAACAATTCATATTTATGTACAAGCATGTTTATTTTAGACTCTTTTACTTGATTTGTTCCCTCATGGGTTACTTCTAACCTATCCCATATTTTTTTAGCAGATGCACAAGTAGAAATGCGATTGAATTCACTTGCATCTAATGCACAATAAAGAACATTCATGGCTTTGGCATTTAATTGTGTCAATTTCTTGTCAACCTCATCCCATTCTTTCTCGGGTTTGGTTGACTCCTCACCATCTATAATCTTGGTGGGTGTGTGAGGACCGTTCACTATGATACTCCACATATCATAGTCGAGTGCTTGTATGAAAATCTTCATCCGAGCTTTCCAATAGGTGTAATTAGACCCATTGAAAAGTGGAGGTTGGTTTGTTGATTGCCCCTCGGCTAGAGAAGTACCAACATGGGTTGCCATAGATCTTTGGCTCTTTGATTGTTAGATCAAAGAAGGGCTAGAGCACCGGGCTCTGATACCACTTGTTGCCCAGCTATGCAACCCAAGAGGAGGGGGTGAATTGGGTTTCTAAAAATTTTAGAATTGATTAATTAATTATGATGAACAAGACAAAGATTTTAATTCAATATTAAATACCTAAAACAGGAATGCAAGGATATAATAAAGAAATAAAGTGAAGCGATAAAGCACACCACAAACACAAGGATTTATAGTGGTTCGGTGCCAACCCTGCACCTACATCCACTCTCCAAGCTCCTACTTGGGAATTTCAATCCACTATACTTGTATTCAACCTGAATACAAAACGTCGGAAACTCCGACACTAGCTATCCCAAGCTAGATCACTTGTTTCCCGGGTACAAGTAAACCCAAAACACTCCGATTTTAGGTTCGGATCAACCTTTCCTTGTTTTGGAAATCCTTCAAAAACAAGAACAAAAACTCACAAAGAGTTAGAAAATTTTGAGCACAGATTAATACAATAACAGCTCCTTTAAATGAGCGAATATAACAATAAAAACTTTACTCAAATGAAGAACCCCTTTTCGGATTTTCTCAAAGAGGATGAACGCTTGAACGAATGCTTGAGAAGAGGTTGATTATTGATTGAAGATCTCTTGAAAGCTTTGGAAGATCTCTAGATCAAGGTTGAACAATAGGCTTGAAAGATCCTCTCTTTGAAAGCTCTTGAATCTCTTTCACAATCTCTCATGTGGATTTTGGATCCTCTTTTCTTTTTCTCTCAAATTATCTCGTGGATCCTCTCAATGAATTTTATCTCTCTTTTGATCTGCCGATTGATCTTCTGTTTTCTCTTCAATTTGATCTGCTATTTAATCTGCAATTTCTTTCACCATTTCAAGCATTTTATAGCATTAAAAGCAAGAGAAAACAATTTAGGCAGATAAAGAGCCGTTAGAGCAATTTTAGGAAGCATAAAAGGCAATTAAAATGGACAAAAAAATAGCCGTTGCTGATATTTTCTATCGCAGGGGTCGACTCATGAGTCGACTCATGCTACAGGAGTCGACTCATGAGTCGACTTCTGTTGCACAGATCAGACAGTCTTGATTTCTGGATTTTTCGGCTCAAATCAGCAGAGGTCGACTCATGAGTCGACTCATGCCTTGTGGGTCGACTCATGAGTCGACTTACAGGTCGTGCCAAGCCAAAAATCCAGCGTGCCATGGGAATTTTTTGTGTGCCAATCAGCTCATAGTGCCATGAGTTGACTCATGAGTCGACTCATGCACTTCAAACCTTCATAACTTCAAAAATATAAGTCCAAAAATAATAAAATTTTCATCAATAGTTTACAAATCATTTGTTCTATCAAATGATACTATCAAATCAGGATTTTAGTGAAATTACAATTTTGCCCTTGAAGAGCATAAGGACTTTTTCAATTTAAAATTGTTTGTATCCCTTCAATCTGCTTTGTAATCATCAAAATCAATCTAGGAGCAACAAAAACCTTCTCTCCCAGACCTTCACGCACACCCAAAGCTTTTCACTTTTTCTCTCTTACATGGAATGTGGTTGTGGACCAAGTCAAAGTAGGAATTAGTTTGGATTTCAAATTCTATGAGATAGAATTTTAGGAAACCAAAACTCTTTCCTTATGGCACTGATTTTATCCAAATTTTTTTGATATTTTCATAAATTTTATGGCACATATTTTGCACCCTTTGCTGGTGGTCCATGGTAGAAAAAGAAGGAGGGGGTGCCCAAGAGTTGGGCACCACTTGTCTTGCCCTGTTTGGATTTTCTTTGACTAGGTATTTAACCTAGACAAGGACTCTTCATATCTTATTATTTAAGATGAATTTTTTTTTAAAATTTTTGTAGATTATAGAGCATTGAGAGTCCTTTGGAGTGTGTGAAAATTATAGAGAAAGGGGATTGGGGCATGGAGATATAATAGACACAAAACTAGGTGTCTAGGTGAGAGCAAAGAGAAGAAGAAGAGGGTCTTCTTCTAGGGTTGTTGAGTTCACCTCTTTTCTTCCTTCATCTGTGAGTTTCTGAGAGTGTCTTACATCAAAAATTCTTTCTCCTACTTCTCATCTTTGAAAGAGTCCAAATCAAGAAGAATGAGGCATCTGATCGACTATCGAAGAAGGATCAGCACAGTACTAGCATACTGTGCTGATTTCCTGGACCAGGACTTCTGATAGTGATTCGTGGGCTCGTGTGGATGAATCCTAGAGGTCAGATGCCTGTGCGGCTCACAACATCATCCTCAAGCCTAGATCAATAAAGTTAGAACATCTAACTTGTAAGATAATAGATCTGATCTATTATATTTTATATACATTAGATGTAGTATAGAAACATGTTGATATGATCAACATGTAATTCTTACTCTTTATATTTTAATTTTTAATTTAATATCATGTAATAATCATGTAATAGGATCTTAGATTTAGGGATTCTTTAATTTTATAAGATAAATTTTGATTTATTTTAGTCTTTCGCTGCCTGATCTTAAAAAAATTTCAAGATCTAACCCTGAAACTCTAGATCTGGTTCCAACACTATAAAGCTCGTCTGGTTGTCAAGGGATATCATCGACATTATGGTATTGACTATGACAAGATATTCTCTCCTGTGGTAATGCTTAAGTCTATTTGGATCATGCTTGCGATAGCGGTATACCTGGACTATAAAGTCTGGCAAATGGATGTGAAAATAGTTTTTCTAAATGGAGAGCTGAATGAAAAGGTGTATATGATGCAGCCCGAAGGGTTCACATCTACAGATGAGTCCACGGTGTGCAAGCTTCAAAAATCCATTTATGGATTGAAGCAAGCATCTCGGAGTTGGAACATACATTTTAATAAAGTTATCAGAACGTATAGCTTCATTAAAAATGGAGAGAAATCTTGTATATATAAGTGGGCTAATGGTTCAGTAATTATATTTCTTATTTTGTATGTTGACGATATTCTCTTAATCGAGAATGATATTTCTGCATTATAGAAAATAAAAGTATGGCTGTCGTCACAATTCTCCATGAAGGATCTGGGAGAAATAGCCTACATCCTTGGGATGAAGATCTTTAGGGATAGATCTAAGAGGCTGCTCGGACTCTCCCAATCAACGTACATAGATACCATGCTGAAATAGTTCAGCATGGAGAATTTCAAGAAAGGCTATCTTTCGATAGACCATAAAATTTTTCTCTCAAAGAAGGATTGTCTGACAACCCCTTAAGAGAGAGAGCGTATGAGTAGAATTCTATATACCTCGACAGTGGGTTCTATAATGTATGCTATGATATGTGCAAGATCGGATGTGGCATACTCACAAGGAGTAGTGAGCAGATACCAATCAGATCCGGGTGAGAACCATTGGAAGGTTGCAAAATTCATCCTTAAGTATTTGAGAAGTACTGAAGATCAGTAGCTCGTTTATGGAGAGTCTGACTTGAAACTTGTGGGATACACTAATTTTAATTTTTAATCCAATCGTGATGATAGTAAAAGTGTGTCGAGATACATCTTTACCCTAAATATAGAGCTGTCTGCTGAAAAAATTTCAAGCAGCACACCATAGTCGATTCTATTTGCAAGGCAGAGTACATTGCGATATCCGATGCTGCAAAAGAAGTTTTGTGGCTGAGAAAGTTCATCACCGAGCTTGGAGTGGCACCCTTCATCAATGGTCCAGTTCTGCTTTATTGCGATAGCACTGAAGCCATAGCTCAAGCAAAAGAGCCGAAGGTATATCAGTGGATAAAATATATTCTGCGTCACTACCACCTTGCCCGAGAGATCGTGGATTATGGTGACGTCGACCTTCAAGAGATCGATGGAAAGGATAACCTGACCAACCCATTAACTAAAGCTCTTGCGGTAAAGGAGTTTGAAGATCATAAAATGAAGATGGATATACGATACTGTACCGATTGGCTTTAGTACAAGTGGGAGTTGTTGGAAAATATGTTCCAAAGTCAATCTCAGCCTGTTGACGGTTGTGCTATTTAATATAATTATATATAAATTAATTAATAAAATATTTATTTGATAATTTTCATCATAAGCTTGTACATCTTCTATATCGAACTTCTGTATTATGATAAAAGTCCTTAGGACTATTTTGAATCGATAAAGAAAGATTTATCATTTAGTCCTTAAATGAGTTCACGATCAAATAATATGCTATTACTAAGATGATAGATATATCAAGTGTAGATCGTTGTGTGCCATATAGGTTGGTTGTTCTCTTAATCAAGGAGCGTGGAGATGCTGGGATGGTGTGCAGGTAAAATGGAAGGGTATATTTCACTGAATGTGATCAACTCTGGAGCACTCTGCTATTAAGAGTCACTCCGAAGGGATATGGGTATAAGTGTTTTTCTGACCTGAGATCACTACGGTGACTTGCAAGCAACTCACTGTGCTTTGGTGTCAGACTACTTAAATTTCTAATTCAAGATTGGAAGGTTTTTGGGCATAATCAAGTACTTGTGAAGTCGGTGCGTGAGTCAAGATAGAATTGACCACTCCAAGAGATTAGAAAGAATGCTTTGTATTTTAATTTAGTAAGACCTTGGCTAGGGCAATCCTTGTGAGGAGTCACAGGATTTATTAGGTTGAGACACATAATGGATGTACCATTAAGAGTTGACAGTTTAAACTCTAAGTCATCCTAGCATCAAAGGTCAAAGAGATGAATTATACGGTAACTATATCTAAATAGATTCTTGAGTATTGTTTTGCATACATTCAGCCTATCTGGATGTCGGATACCATTACTAGATGGTTACTCTGATTGGTACAAGAATCAATTCCTATGCTACCGGCTTAGGTTCAAACCTATGGGGTCACACACATTAGAAGTTTCTCTTCGATCACATGATAATCTGAGGAGTCTTAGTGGATGAAGACTCTGGTGGAGACTCTAGTGAAGAGTCCCACTAGACGGAGACTCTGGTGAAGAGTCCCACTGGATGGAGACTCTAGAGAAGAGTCCCACTAGACTTGGACTCTATCATTAATACAAGATTAATTAGTGATTAGATCATTAATTAGCTCAATTCAATTGAGGATTAAAGTCTGGATCAAGTTTGATTGAATTGGATTCAATCAGGTTAAGTCTGATTAGGTTATGAGATGACCTAATCGATAAAGAAGAAATGATCCTAATTTGATCGGATCTATAGCTCAATTAATTTATTAATTTGATCAAGTTTAATTAAAATGATAGGAGCTTAGTTAGATTAGGTTCATCATATTTTATTTGGATCTAATTGGATTGGATTTGAAAGAAATTCAATTGGTTAAATCCTAAAGCCCCAAATAAATAAGACTCTATCGTTTGTGCCACCTAAATTTTCTCATGCCTTTTCTCACCGTATAAAATTAGTTTGTATATAAGAAAACCAAAAAAATAACCCTTCTTTTGTCATCCATTAAGGATAAAAATTGATTGGTTTTGATTAGAATTTAAATTAGTTTGAATTTCAACTTAAAACCTTATCCATATCCTTCCACATGTTGGCTGCTTTTGAAGGGGTCTATTGTGTATGAGAAAAAGAAATCTTTTCAATTGATTTTTATGTCTAATTTTCTTTAATAAGTCCCTCTTTAAGTTAGATAAGGGTAAAAAAAAGTTGGAGTCTAATTTAAATTTAAAATGATTTGAATTGCAACAAACTCCAGCCCTTATCCTGTTTTATTTAGTTTGTGCGACAATCATAAAAAGGCCATAATTTTATGCACCAAGAAGAGAGAGCCTTTCACTGTGAGATACTAGAGGAAAAGAGAGTCAAAAATACTTCTTTGGGATGTGAGGATTGGGTGGTTTTTCTTCCTCCTTGGCATAAACAAAAGAGGAGATCATTCTCCTCTCGGGTGAGCGACCTAGCACTATTCTAGGTTTTTGGGTGAGGAAAAAATCAAATAGAAGAGAGTTTTCATCTGATTTTTCTTCACTATCCAGTATTCTCCTCTTATCCATCTTCAACATCAAAAAAGTTCAAGATGATCGAAGAAAGAGATCATGTCAGATCTGTCATCAGAAGCCGACTGCGTGAGCTAGCACTCCTGTGGAGGGTTGATCGGTTCGAGAGGCTTCGTGTGGAACATCTGTAGAGGTCGGATGCTTGTGCGGCTATGAACGATCAGAGAAGACTTTTAGATCTACATTCTCAATTATGAAGTTTCACTACTCATGCTCAGGTATTTGGTTCGGACCTTAGAAGTGATAGATTAGATCTATTACTAAATGTTGTCTTTTGGTTTAAATGCTTGTCATTTTAGATTTAGATTTTTATACATATAAATTCATGTTATAGTTTTATTTGTAGGAGTTTTAAGATCAAATCTTATACATGTATTTATAGATTAAATAGTTTAATCTAATATTTTTTTTCTGAAAATTTTTGAAATGCATGTATGAAACCCCTATGCATCCCAACAGATTCATCATAAGGAATATGTCTTTCTAAATAAAACTCATATATTATGATGAAGTCTTTAAAACTACTATTAAAATGATAAAAGAGAATTTATCATATGGTTCTTAAATCCTGCTCATAATCAAATGATACAATTGTTACAAGGATGATAATTGTATCAAGTGTAGGTCATTGTATGCTATATTGATTGGTTGTCCTCTTAACCAAGGTGTGTGGTAAAATGGGTATGGTATATGAGTGATTTGTAGGAGTAAATTTCACTAAGTGAGACCACTTTCAGAGTACTCTACTGTCAAGGGTTGCTCTGATGGGATATGGGTATATGTGTTTCTCTGACCTGAGATTGTCTTGGTGACTTGCAAGAAACTCACAGTGCTTTGGTGCCGGACTACTTGAATTTTTAATTCAGTGACAGAAGATTTCTAGATACAGTTAAGTACTTGTGAAGTGTGAGTATGAGTCAAGATGAGATTGACTACTCTAAGTAAAATTAGAGATGATACATCACTGTATTTCAATTCAACAAAATTTTGGCCAAAGTAGTCCTAGTGAGGAGTCACAAAATTTTTATAGTTGAGACACAATGTGAACCACTCTTTCTGGATTGACAGTTTAACCCTTGATCATCTTTGAGCATCAAGTGTCAAAAGGATGAATTATATGGTAACTATATCCATATGGGTTTTAGAGTGTTGCTAGGCATACATTCAGCCTATCCGAACATCAGAAATCATTGCTAGATGATAATATCGATTAGTACAGAAATTATTCTTATGCTACCGACTTAGGTTCGAACCTATAGATTCACACACATAGAAGTACCTATCTGATCAAATGGCTGATCGACGATTATGAATCATTGAAGGGTTTAGTTATCAATTTGATTGATGATTAAGGCTATGCAAAGGTGACAATAAATTATTTACTAATGGTTGATAAATTAAAAAAATAAATAATTAATAATATAATTATTAATTGGCTCAATTTGATTGAGCAATGGAGATTGGATTAGATCTAATTGAATTGGATTCAATTAGATGGCTTTGGATTGATGGATGCATCCCTATTAGATAACAAGACTTGTTTCAATTAATCTCAGGGATACAAATCAAATTTTAAATTGAATATGATTCAATTAGTTTTATATAGGTTAGGATTGGATCTGACCCTATTGGATAATAGGCTTGATTGGATCAAGCCCTATTATCAAATAGCTTCCCCGATATCCATTAAGAAACAATCTTTGGATCAATAAGATTTTCATCTAATCAATTTTCAATTGGATTAAGGCCTAATTAGTTTCATAATTGGGTTGAGACTCAATTAGTTAGTTTATTATAACTAGTTTTTAAATTGGTTAGGATTGGGTTCAAGAATTAGTTAGATTTTAACTAAGATTCATTAGCCCTATTTGGAATAGGACTTAACCAACTTAAAACCCCCCATATGCTATTTATTCCACATGCCCACTTCCTCTTAATGTGAGAAATCTCACATCCCATTAGATGTGCACCCGTCTTCTCTCTTCCTTTCGTGCAAAAGAGGCATCCTCCCTTCTCCTTTGTCGCAAAAAGAAAAGAGGGTTGGGGCATCCAAGAGTTGGACGCCCCACGCTTCACATGCCCACTCCTCCTCTCCTTTCATCTTTGTGTGATTTTGTAAGGTTTTCCTTGTTAGGTTTTGGATATCAAAGAGAGGCTTCTTTGTTAGTTTTGCAGCAAAAAATTGGAGAGGAAAAGTTCTTCCCAAAGAAGGGTCTTGTTTCTTGTGCGCAGCCTTGGAGAAGGAATTTTTTTTATAATTTTTTTTATTTTTTTCTAAAATATCAAAAAAATCTAGTTGAGTGTTTGGGACTTCTTAGAGTTCTAAATCAAGGAGAAAAAGGGAGAAGAAGAGAGAAGAATAGTTCTTCTCTTAGGTCTCTCTTTTAAATTTTTCTAAGACTTAAAAATTCATATAATTTTTAGCATAAAAAATTAGATTAGATTTAAGTTTTATCATAAAAAATTAGAAAAGAAAAGTTCTTCTTAAGGGCATGAAAGGAAGAGAGAAATGTTCTCTTATGCGTAGGAGAATTGAGAAGAAAGGGTTCTTCTCTTGATCTCTATTGTGGAGATCTAATGCATGGATCCAGGAAGAAAAGGAGAGGATCTCTTTATTCTTTATTTTTATGATTTTGGATTGGAACTAGAGAGGAGAGATGTGGAAATCATTGAAATATTTTTTTTTAAAATCTGAGAAAAAGGCAAGAGAAAATTGAGTGGCAAAAGTTGCAAGAAAGGTGGTGAGATTTTTAGCAAGTATTGTTTGTGTGCCCTAGGATTTGATTTTTTCATATGTTGGAGCTAAAAATAAAATCTTAGGTTGTGAGATATCTGAAGAGTGTCTTCTTGATGTCATTCTGGAGGCAAGATCGGAAGCAATTGGGCTTTGGTGCGATCGTACCATGAGTTTGAAGCTGACAGTGTTCTTAAGAAGACAAGGCTGCGGCAGCGTATCGATTAGGAAAGACTTTGGCCAACTTTCATAAGGATCACCATTGGAGGACTTCTACTTTGGAGTCTCATGGAGAATAACTACATGCCACTTCTTTTTTTTTGGTGAAAGTAAATATTTTATTTCTTTTGCATGCTTGTTTTTATTTTATCGATATCGACAAGGTGATTCTAGAGTTTAGATTCTGGCTCGATAGTTTTATTTGATAAAATTATTAATTTATTTATTTTTAAAATTATCTTTCACTGTGTGGCCAAAATCCAATAGTGGTATCAGAGCCATCCTTGTCTGATTCGATCAAACAAGTGCAAAGTTGTAGCATAGAATCATTCTTGTTCATATATCCTGCCAATAATGTTGCATTGATTTTTTAGCATTAATTTATAAATTCAAAAAATATTTTTGACTTTTTATGTATCATGATTTTAAATTTTAATTATTATAATTATGAATTTATAATAATTTAGAATTTTTATTATAATGGTAGCTTGATGCTTAAATTAATGCATAGTTAAGGGTGTTATGCATGCCTAATATGATTAGGGTTTGCTATATTACTTGAATATACTTGTCATATGTTATGACTTTAATTGCACCCTTATTTAATTTTTAACATGATAATATGATTGCTATTATGAATTGGAGATGCATGTCAAATTGCATAATATATAAAGTATATTTTATGTAGTTGTAGTTAGGATGTGTCGAGGTTAGTTCAAAGATCCTCTTAAAATTATATTAAGATGTAATATCAGGATTCACTTTTAAATCAAAAGTCGAGTTCATTTGATCAATTGGTGTTTAAAAAAGTATGATAGGTGATTTTCTAATTAGGTCCATATGCTAGCTTGGCCAACTCTGTTGGTGTCTAAGAAAAAGCTACGAAGAGCCTCCCACCCACTGACCTAGCCAATTTGATTTTGTTAAATTTCAAACTCAGATTGATTAGTGATGTAGATACTACAAAGGCCTTCCTTCAAACTTGATTGATAGAGTATGTCAAGATCTTATTGAGCTTGTTGTGCTATCCACAAGGCTTACTATAGAAATTGACATGATGTTGATCAAGTGTATATTGATGCTTATTGCATATTTTGAATAGTATTGCATTGTTGTGCTATCCACAAAGGCAGCATTATTTAGATATAACCATATGAGATTGAAAGATCAACTTAACTAGAATACTATAGTTTGTTGTACTATTCACAAAGCTATATATGATCTAAAGGTCAGGAATAAAAATGTTGAGAATTGTAGAGGTACAATTGATAAAGAGTTACCTACTCTTAAACTTATGAATACTTGTTATGCTTGTAGGAACCATATCTAGGGTTTCAGGGTTAGATCTTGAAATTTTTTCAAGATCATACAGTGGAAGACTAAAATAAATCAAAATTTATTTTTTAAAATCAGAAAATCCCTAGATCTAAGATCCTATTACATAATTATTACATAGCATTAAATCAGAAATTAAAATATATAAATATAGCATGAACTACATGTTGATCATATCAACATGTTTCTATACTACATCTAATGTATGTATTAAACAATAGATCAGATCTATTACTTTGCAAGTTAGACGTTCTAACCTTGTTGATCTGGGCTTGAGGATGGTGTTGCAAGCCGCACACGCATCCGGCCTCTAGGAGTCGTCCACACGAGCCCACGAATCTCGATCAGAAGTCCTGCTTCAGGAAATCAGCACAGTATGCTAGTACTGCGCTGATCCTTCTTTGATGGTTGATCAGGTGCCTCCTTCTTCTTGATTTGAACTCTTCCAAAGATGGAAAGTAGAAGGAGGAGTTTCAGATCTGAGACACTCTCAGGAAACTCAAGATGGAGGGAGGAAAGATATGAAAATAAAAACCTTAGAAGAAGACCCTCTTCTTCTTCACGTTTTTTTCTCTAGACACTCAAACTTGTGTCTTTTATATCTCCACAACCCAAAGGTATTTCTCTCTGATTTTTAGATGGCACAAAGGTCTCTCAAATCTATGATTTCTTCTAAAATTTCAAAAATAAACTCATCTTATATAGAGAGATATGATAGAGTCCTTGTCTAGGTCAAACACCTAGCCAAGGCTTATCCAAACATGGCAAGTTAAGGGACGCCCAACTCTTGAGCACCTCCTTCATATTTTCATACATGGATCACCAGAAAAGGGTGCACAATGTATACCCTATAATTCACATAAATTCCAAAAAAATTTTGGATAAATTCGGTGCAAAATTGAAAGAGTTTTGGATTTCTAAAACTCTATCTCATAGAATTCGAAATCCAAACTTATTCCTTTTAGATTTGATCCAAACCACCTTCCATGTAAGAAAGAAGAGAGGAGACCTTTTGTGAACGTGGGAGAGATCTGGGAGAGGGCTTTTGTTGCACAAAATAAGTGGAGATTGGCATTGAATAAGAGAGAGGGCGTGGAGAAGGATTATGTGGCGCAAGGTGGAATCCTAGTCTTACTAGGATTCTGTCTTATGACTTGTTTTAATTTGGTTTCCCAAACCAAATCAAATCAAAATTAGATCAACCCAATTAAAATAGGTCTTAACCCAATTAAGAACCTAATTTAATCAGATTAAATTAGATTTAAATCTGATTTAATTTTCTAATCAAATTAGAAATTAGATTGACCCAAGTCCTAGTTGAACTAGGACTAGTTTTTTCTTGCACTTGGCTTATCCAATAAACTAATTGGACTTGATCCAATCAAGCCCAAACCAAATTTAATTAAATCATATTTAATTAGACTTAATCTCAGCCCATTGGCTTAATCAAATTAAGCCAATCAGTAATCAAATTGCTAATAGATCCTCCTGCAACACTTGCACTGGGTTAAATGTCAATCGTATTGATCATTTAACCCTAGAACGATTCTTAATCGTTGATCAACCATCCGATCGGATCATGAACTCTAATGTGTGTGACCTCATAGGTCCGAACCTAAGTCGGTAGCATAGGAATAAATTTTTATACCAATCGAAGTGACCATCTAGCAATGGTACCCGACGACCGGATAGGTCGAATGTGTAGAACAACATCCTTAGAACCCATGCGGATATAGTTTTCATATAATTCATCCCCTTGACCAAAATGATCATAGGACACTCCAGAGTTTAATTGTCAACTCTGATCAGGTTGTCCACATTGTATTTCAAAATATCAAATCCATCTGATGGATTACCCTGGCCAAGGTTTTGCTAAATTGAAATACAGCGACTCATTCTTCTCCAACTCTTGGGGTGGTCAATCCCATCTCGATCACACTCTGACTTTGCAAGTACTTGACTGTGCCCAGAAGCCTTCCATCTCTGAATTAAAAATTCAGTTAGTCCAGTACCAAAGCACAGTGAGTTGCTTGCAGTCACTGAGACGATCTCAGGTCTAAGGGATACTTATACCTATATCCCATCAGAGACATTCTCGACAGTAGAATGCTCTGGAGTTGGTCACGTTCAATGATGATGTACCCTTACATCTCACCTGTATGCCATACCAGTATCTCCACACTCTTTGGTTAAGAGGACAACCAACCCATATGGCCTACAGTGACCTATGCTCGATAGAAGCTGTCGTCCTTATTAACAGCCTATCATTTGGTCGTGAACAGTTTTAAGGACTAATCGATAAATCCTCTCTTTATCAAATCTAAATAGTCCTAAGGACTTCATCATAACAACGGAGTTCATTAGAAGATGAAAGCTTATGATGAAAATGCCAAATATATTTTATTTATTAACAAATCAATTACAATACTTGGTTGCTCAACCGTCAACAGCTTGACGATTGGCTTTTTGGGACACATTTCCCAACAATGCTATCCACAAGGTATTTGTGAGGAATAGGGATCTCAACCCCTACTAAAAAATATTAGAATGTTTCTCATTTTTTATATTTAAGGGCTATGAAGTTTGATAAAATAGTGAGAGACACAATTAGATAAAAGTCCTAGTCTAGTTGTGAATGTCATCATAAGTAATCTGCTTATATTGTGTTCTTGTTATTGTAAATTAAGTACACATATGACATCCTCACTTTCACTTAGAGGTATCCTAAATGCAAACAAATTGATCAGACCTAACTATGTCGACTGGTTAAGGAACTTGAGAATTATTCTTGCTCAGGAGAAAGTCTCCTACTTTCTGGATACACCTGCATCAGATTTTCTTGAAAAAGATGTTTTCGAGGAGGAAAGCACCATATAAAAGATGTAGAAAGATGACAGTGTGACTGTCAAATATATCATACTTGCCTCCATGAGCAATGAGCTATAAAGGCAGCATGAGGATATGGATGTTCCCTCTATTCTTCTTAATCTTAAGTTGTTATATGGAAAACAAAATCGAACTACTCGATATGAGATATCAAAATAGTTGTTCTATGTCTGCATAACTGAAGGCACCTACATGCAAATGCATGTCCTAAAGATGATTGATCTGATCACTCATTTGGGATAACTGAGTTTTGCCATAGATGGTGAACTAAGTCAGGATTTGATCCTACAGTCTCTTCCTGACTTCTTTTCTCAGTTTGTTATAAATTATCATATGAATAAACTAAACATTAGCTTGCCTGAGCTGCTGAATATATTGAAAATAGTAGAGAACCATTTTAAGGGCGAAAAGGCTCAAGTCCTTCATGTTGATAAGATCAGCAAAAAGAAGGCAAAGAAGGGTTCTAAGAATAAAATGAACCCTAAGGCTGGCATTTTCAAGAAGAAGGTGAAGAAAGTCTCTACCAAAGGTACTTGCTATCACTGTGGCAAGAAAGGTCACTGAAAGAGGAATTGCAAGGAATATCTTGCAATCATGAAACCGACAAATGTTGCTAAAAGTTTATATATAATACAAACTAATTTATCATTAAATACTTCAATATTATATTTTTGGATATTAGATACCACCTGTGGCTCACACCTTTACAAATCATTGCAAGGTCTACAGAAAATAAAGAGTCTGAAAAAAGATGACTTCGAGCTATTCGATGCTAGTGGAAAGTTCATTCAGACCGAAGTCGTAGGAACCAGAGTTTTGAGGTTGCCTTCAGATAAAGTTTTGGAACTGAAGATCTGTTATTATATTCTTAATATTATTAAAAATATTATTTCAGTACCATTGTTATTAGAACAAGATTTTGAAATAAATATAAAGAATAATAGTTGTTCTATTTACTTTTCTAACAAATATTATGGAAGTGCTTTTATTGATAATGATCTTTTATTTTTGTTTACTTAATGATAATGTACTTCATATTGATAATATGAAGAAAAGAAAGAGAGAGGATATGAATGTCACATACCTCTGGCACTGCCAACTTGGCCATATAAATGAATCAAGGATTAACAAGTAATTCAAAGATAATTTCTTTGATCTTTATGATTATGAATCATATGGAACTTGTGAATCTTTTCTCATAGAAAAAATGATCAAAACTCCATTTATTGGACATGGAGAAAGGATGAGTGACATATTGGATCTTGTACATACTGATGTATGTAGTCCAATATCGACTCAAGCTAGAGATGGATACTCTAACTTCATCATATTTACTGATGATAGATTTAGGTTTAGATATATATATTTAATGAAATATAAATTCGAAGATTTTGATAAATTTAAAGAGTATCAAAAAATGATTGAGAAATAAACTGGTAAAAGTATTAAAACTCTTTGATCTAATCGAAGAGGAGAATACTTGTCTAGTGAGTTTCTTAATTATTTAAAATTAAATAGAATACTCTCTTAATAGATACCTCCTTATACTTCATAATTAAATAAAATTATAAAAAAAAAATCGTACCTTATTAGATATGGTGTTGTCTATGATGTGTTTTATGGATCTTTCGATATCCTTTTGGGGATATGCCTCAAGGCTGCAGCGTATATTTTAAATAAAATACTTTCTAAATCTATTTCTATCACTCCATATAAAATATGAAAAGAAAAAAGATCCAACCTGAAGTATCTTAAGATTTGGGGTTGTCCAGCTTATGTGAAAAATATTGATGGACATAAGCTAGATGCTAGATCAGAAAAATACAGATTTGTAGGTTATCCCAAGGAGAGTATAAGATACTACTTCTATAACCCTACTCAATAAAAAGTTTTTGTTGGTAGGCATGCCATATTCTTGGAGAAAAAATTTATCCAAGAAGGAGGTAGTGGGAGGTCTGCTGAACTTGAGAAAGTTCAAAACCTACAACCCATTTAGGATTCACCAAATAGTTCTTAACCAGATGTGCCCATTGTTGAGGCACAGCCACTGCACACACCTCCTCTCTGAAGGTCGAGTAGAGTGTGTAATGTAACACTAAGATATGGGTTTATCATTGAGAATGACAACACAACCCACATCATTAAGAATGATGATCCCACGACCTATTCGAAAGCTGTCATGAGTAGTGACTCTGACAAGTAGCTCAATACCATGAAATCTAAAATGGACTCCATATATGCCAACCAAGTATGGACTTTGGTTGACATGCCTGAGGGTGTGACCCCAATAGGCTACAAATGGGTCTTCAAAAAGAAGATTGGAGCAGATGGCCAGGTAGAGACCTATAAGGCCAAGCTAGTGGCAAAAGATTTTAGACAAAAATAAGGTATTGATTATGAAGAAACTTTTTCATCGGTAACTATGCTCAAGTCTATTTAGATATTGCTTGCTATAGCAGCATACCATGACTATGAGATCTGGCAGATAGATGTCAAGACTACCTTTCTCAATAAAAATCTTGAGAAAAAAGTCTATATAACTCAGCCAGAGAGATTTATCTCTAGTGGGAGAGCAAATCAGGTTTGCAAGCTGAATAGATCCATATATAGATTAAACCAAGCATCAAAGAGCTGGAACATCCATTTTGATGAGACAAAAATCATTTGGCTTCATCAAAAATATAGATGAACCTTGTGTGTATAAGAAGAATAGTGAGAGTGCTATTGTCTTCTTGGTCTTGTATGTGGATGACATACTGCTCATTAGGAATGATATCCTGATATTGCAATCGGTCAAAATTTGGCTATCATAAAAGTTTTTTATGAAAGACTTGAGTGAGGAATCCTATATACTAGGTATAAAGATCTATAGGGATGGATCAAAAGGATGCTAGGCTTGCCCCAGTCTAGGTACATTGATCTTGATTTGAAGAAGTTCAACATGGAGGGAAGTAAAAGAGGTTACTTGCCTATAGGTCATGGCATACAACTCTAAAAAGATGTCTCATAAGACACCTGAAGAGAAAAATAGAATGAGTTCTATTTCTTATACTTCGGCAATAGGATCAATTATGTATATTATGTTATGTACTAGACCTGATGTAGCTTATGTCTTGGGCATTGTAAGTAGATTTCAGGTTGATCTTGGAGATGATCATTAGAAAGCTGTGAAAAACATACTCAAATACTTGAGAAGGACTAGAGATATTTTTCTGATATATGGTGGATCTGATTTAAAACTGAAAGGTTATACCGATTCTAGTTTTTAAACTGATCTGGATGATAACAAATCTATATCTGGATATATTCATCTTGTATGGTGGTACAGTAAGTTGAAAAAGTTACAAACAGCAAACTATTGCTGACTCGATTACTGAGGCTGAGTATATTGCTATAAGTAAGGCTGCTAAGGAAGTTGTCTGGATGAAGAAATTCATCACAGAGTTGGGTGTGGTTCCAGAGATTGAACAACCAATGCCCCTTTATTGTAATAATACTGGAGCAGTTGCTCAAGCCAAAGAACCAAGGTCTCATCATAAATTCAAGCACATCCTAAGATGGTTCCACCTCATTCGAAAGATAGTGAAAAGACGTGATGTGATCGTGGAGTGAGTTGACACCAAGAACAATATAGCGGATCCATTCACTAAGGCTTTGTCAATGCAGTAGTTTGACCGCCACCTTGATAGCATGGGCATCAAGTATAGGGGTGATTGACTTTAGTTCAAGTGGGAGATTAAAAGAATAATGCCCTACAAGCCAATCGCATATGTGATGCGATAGAATATTTATTGTAATTTATCTTCTAGACTCATATAATTGATATTTATATTATTAATAAAATAGATATTTTTGACTCATTATATGCTGCATCTTATTGTTCTTAAGATTATAATGAATCCCAAAGGTCTGGATAATGGTTTTAGGGTCGTGATGAGATTATGCCAGTGAGATCTAAATCCTTGATAGCCATGATCTAAAATATTTCTAATCGTTGGTACATTGAGTCGAGGATCAATGATATCGGTAAGACTGGCATGTCTTATGTATGCTCAGAAATGAAGATGGTTGATCTCACAACCACTTATGTAGTGACATAATACAAGGATATGAGTGCTCATTAAAGAATGAGTTCACTGAATTGATCTGTGATAGAATATCAGATGGAGTCTTATTTATATGTCAATAGATGATTCTTTAATGAGAGTTGTATAAGTGATCCTTAGACCTGAGATCATCATGGTACCTTATATACATGGATTCATGTTTTGGTTTACTACCTGTTGGGTATAAAATATCCCCCAGCCGAAGTTCGTGATGAAAATGACCCTCCGGGGATTCTACCGACTTCCGACCTTCGGCGGCATCTCTCAGAACCTCTCTGGCAGCCGAGCCTCCACAACACTCCCAAGTTTTGTCGATGGATAAACCCCCACCAGCGTCGACCAGATTCTTCACGACAGACAGGCTCCTACGGGAGCCGGACTTCGCCCTCGACTTCGATTGCAGGTGAACTTCATCCGGACTCCTACGGGAGCCGGACTTCATCCTGACTTCTACTGCAGGTGGACTTCGTCCGGACTCCTACGGGAGCCGGACTTCGCCCCTGACGTCAATTGCAAGTGGACTTCATCCGGACTCCCACGGGAGCCGGACTTCATCCCCGACTTCGACTACGTAAGGACTTCGTCCGGACTCCCACGGGAGCTGGACTTCGTCCCCAACTTTGACTGCGTGAGGACTTCGTTCGAACTCCTACGAAAGTCAGACTTCGCCCCCGACGTCAATTGCAAGTGGACTTCGTCCGGAATCCCACGGGAGCTGGACTTCGCCCCCGACATCGACTGCAGGTGAACTTCGTCCGGACTCCTACAGGAGCCGGACTTCATCCTGACTTCTACTGCAGGTGGACTTCGTCCGGACTCCTACGGGAGCCGGACTTCACCCCCGACGTCAATTGCAAGTGGACTTCGTCCGGACTCCTACGGGAGCCAGACTTCGTTCCCGGCTCCTACTGCAGGCAGACTTCGTCCGGAATCCCACGGGAGCTGGACTTCGCCCCCAACTTCGACTACAGGTGAACTTCGTCCGGACTCCTACGGGAGCCGGACTTCATCCGGACTTCTACTGCAGGTGGACTTCGTCCGGACTCCTACGAGAGCCGGACTTCGCCCCCGACGTCAATTGCAAGTGGACTTTGTCCGGACTCCTACGGGAGCCGGACTTCATCCCTGGCTCCTACTGCAGGCAGACTTCGTCCGGACTCCCACGGGAGCCGGACTTCGCCCCCGACTTCGACTGCAGGTGAACTTCATCCGGACTCCTACGGGAGCCGGACTTCATCCTGGCTTCTACTGCAGGTGGACTTTGTCCGGACTCCTACGGGAGCCAGACTTCGTCCCCGACGTCAATTGCAAGTGGACTTCATCCGGACTCCCACGGGAGCCAGACTTCGTCCCCGACTTCGACTGCTTGAGGACTTCATCTAGACTCCCATGGGAGCCGGACTTCGTCCCCGACTTCGACTGCGTGAGGACTTCGTCCGGACTCCTACGGGAGTCGGACTTCGCCCCCGACGTCAATTGCAAGTGGACTTCGTCCGGACTCCTACGGGAGCCGGACTTCATCCCCGGCTCCTACTGCAGGCATTCTTTGTCTGGACTCCTACGGGAGTCGGACTTCGCCCCCGACTCCAATTGCAGATGGCCCTCGCCTATAATACTAACGCTCAAGGCACCCAACGGTGGACAGCCCGCCAGCAATGTTCGAGCTCCTTTCGGATGGATAGGCACCTCTCTCCGCTAGGTGCTTCAATCGAGCTTCGGCCGACAGGCCTGGGCTCCCCCTGACAGGCCACAGTAATGGCCACAACTCTGCTCCACCTCCTGCGATGGATTCTGCACGGCTCCACTACTCCCCACAACAGGCCCCATGCGGCAGGCCGCAATAATGGCTACGAATCTGCTCCACTCTCTGCGGCGGATGCTGTACGGCTCCACCACTCCCTGGCGAGTCGCGACAACGGACGCCGCTCCACTCTCCGCAATTGATTTCACATGGCGAGCCATGGTGACAGCCATGACTCCACCCCACTACCCTTCATGATTAATTCTTCCTGGCCTCGTGTGGCCCACGACTAGGCAGTTACAAATAGTCGCTATCAGTCTATCGCACCCCCCCGCCTATAAAAGGGAGACCCCAGATACGTTATTCTCTAAGCTCTAATTTTCTATCCCAAAACTCTACTAAAATTTTCGTTCGAGCACTCCATTCTTGTTGAGGCAGAGAACTGACTTGAGCATCGGAGGATCTTGCCGGAGCAACCCCAACTTCGATTTAGACTTCTTTTGCAGGTCCCGACGGCGACCGCGACTCCCTCGACTCCAGCTTCTCCGGCATAGGCAGATTTTTGCACCAACAGGATTGGCACTAGAGGAAGGGCGGCTGTATCTTCGCAGTACCCTTGTTCTTAAAGGAACACTCAATGGGACCGCCTCCGATTATTTTCTCCGACATCCTCCATTAGATCTTCGCCCGATGCCTCCCCGCAAAGCATCCACTCGGTGATCCACGGCCTCTGTGGCTAGGTCTCAGGCTCCAACCTCACCTCCAGTTTTCCAGCCTTCTCCTCCTCCTCCGGCAATGGCCGTCGGCGTGGGGTGGTCAGGCAATCTACCTCCGACGGATTTCACCAACAACATCTCGGGAGAATCCCGACAGGGAGCAACCAATGTATTGGCCGAACCCCCCAAGCGACAAAAGATTGAGGAGCCCATAACCTTTACTGAAGAAGATGCTCGAGGAGTTCAATTCCCTCATAACGATGCGGTTGTAGTTTCCTTGAATATAGCAAATTACGACGTCCACCGTATTCTTGTCGACAATGGAAGTTCGGTCGATATTCTATTTTATGACGCCCTCTCAAGAATGTCCACCTTTGACGGCCATTTAGGGCCGATTAGCTCCCCTCTAGTAGGGTTTACCGGCGATGCTGTCCTGATGGAGGGAGTGATAACTTTGACTGTAGCTGCGGATCGATATCCAAGACAATCCAGGGCTCTGGTGAATTTCTTGGTGGTGAAGGCGCCGTCAGCCTACAACACGATCCTCGGCCGACCTGGCCTCAACGCTCTCCGAGCCATCGTGTCAACCTACCATTTGAAGTTGAAATTCCCTACCAACCAGGGGATCGAAGAGGTCAGGGGAGATCAGGCCCTGGCCAGACATTGCTACAACATAGCCTTGCAAAGAAGTGACCAATCCGACCTCTGCCCAGTTGATGGGCTGGACGCCCGTGACGACATCACTGAGGAAAGGGACGGCCCAATCGAAGATCTGATTTCGATCCCTTTGAATGACGGGAGTGCGGAGCATGTGGTGAAGATCGGCTCCAAACTGGGGGAAGAGGTGCGGGCGCATCTCATCGATTTTCTACGAAAGAATGCAGACGTTTTCACTTGGGTCCCAGCAGACATGCTGGGGATAGACACGAAAGTCATGGAGCACCGTCTGGCCGTCGATCCAAAGCATCGACCAACGAAAGAAAAAATCTAAGGTCATGCACCAGAGAGGCAGAAAGCGATAGCCGAGGAAGTGGACAAACTCCTGAAAGCCGAGTTCATTAGGGAAGTCAATTATCCTGATTGGATTTCCAATGTTATCCTAGTCAAAAAGGCAAACGGCAAGTGGAGGATGTGTATAGACTTCAAAAGGCTGAATAAAGCCTGCCCAAAGGACAGCTACCCTCTGCCCAGAATTGATCAACTGGTGGATGCGACTTCGAGCCATGAGCTTCTCACCTTCATGGATGCATTCTCCGACTATAACCAAATCAGGATGGCACCGGAAGATGAAGAAAAGACTGCTTTCATTACTAACCATGACCTTTACTGTTACAGGGTCATGCCTTTCGGTCTCAAAAATGCAGGCGCAACCTACCAACGGCTGGTGAACAAAATCTTCAAGGAGCAGATCGGCCGCAATATGGAGGTCTACATGGACGACATGCTCGTGAAAAGCAAATCTTCCATGAACCACGTCGCCGACCTCGAGGAGACCTTCAACGCCCTCCGAAAATATAAGATGAAGTTGAACCTGACTAAATGTACTTTCGGAGTGACCTCGGGGAAGTTCCTGGGCTTCATGGTATCGGGGTGCGGAATTGAAGCCAACCCAAAGAAAATTCGTGCCATCCAGGAGATGGCCACCCCGAAGTCGATAAAGGAGGTTCAGTGCCTTACAGGGAGGGTAGCAGCCCTGAATCATTTTGTTGCGAGGTCGGCCGAACGGTACTTACCCTTCTTCCAGACCCTCAAGTGGCCGAAGAACTTCTGTTGGACCGCTGAGTACCAACAGGCATTCGAAGAGCTAAGGAGCTACCTCGGCTCGCCTCCATTGTTGGCGAAGCCCGAGCCTGAGGAGGAACTATTTTTGTACCTGACGGTCTCCCCCATAGCTCTTGCGGCAGTCCTTGTCAAGGAAGAAGAAAAAGTCCAGCGGCCAATCTACTATGTCAGTCGCACGTTGAGAGATGCCAAAACCAGGTATACTAAATTAGAGAAACTAACTTACACCCTGTTGATTACAGCCCGGAGGCTCTGACCCTACTTTCAAGGGCACACCGTAACGCTGCTCACTGACCAACTGATCAAGGCGATTCTACACCGGACGGATGCCTCCGGGAGGATGGCGAAATGGGCGATCGAGCTCACAGAATTTGACATCAACTATCGACCTAGACCAGCAGTAAAAGCTCAGATATTGACAGATTTTATAGTGGAGTGCACTATCCCGGAGGAGGTCGAACTTGAACAGGGCGAAATTGATGGCCTGGAGCCCCAACCGAACTCCTCCAGAGAAGAAGCAGACCCTTCTGGTTGCTTTTGGGCCCTCTACGTGGATGGGTCTTCCAACATGTCGGGAGTGGGCACGGGCCTGATCTTGATCAGTCCAGAGGGAATCATCGCGGAGTATGCTCTGCGCTTCGAGTTCCCCACGACAAATAATGGAGCAGAATATGAAGCTCTGATCGCAGGATTGAAGATTGCCAAAGAGTTGGGAGTAGATCGGCTCCAAGTTCACAGTGACTCCCAATTGGTAGTGGGACAAGTCAACGGAAACTACGAAGTGCGGGAGGACAGCATGTCTAAGTATCTTAAAAAGGTAAAGGAGCTCATCCCCGCCTTTAGTAGCTTCAACATCAGGCAGATTTCAAGGATGGAAAATACTAGGACCGATCTTCTCTCCAAGCTGGCTACGCTGGCTCTGGCTGAATTGCCCAAGGGTGTTCTCTTTGAAGTTCTGAAGTGCCCAAGTACGAAAGAATCACGGCCCGTGATGGAAATTGATCACGAGCCCAGTTGGGTCGACCCCCTGATGGCATATCTCAGGGACGGAGTTCTCCCTCATGATGCAAAATAAGCTCGGAAGCTCAGAAATCAAGCCTCCCGATACATCCTTTATGAGAATAAGTTGTACAAGAGATCGTACTCTTTGCCCCTTTTAAAATGCCTCTGGCCTTCGGAAGCTGAATACGCCTTGTGGGAGGTGCATGAAGGAATCTACGGAAGCCATCTAGGGGCTAGATCTTTATCCCACAAGTTGCTCTGTCAAGGATATTACTAGCCGAAAATGCATCATGACTCGATTGAATACGTCAGAAAATGCGACCGATGTTAGAGATACGCCAACATCCAGAGACAGCCTGCCATCGAGCTTACACCCTTGAGTGCCCCATGGCCTTTTGCGCAATGAGGAATGGATATCCTTGGACCCTTTCCCATGGCATCGAGGTAGAGGAAGTTCCTCCTTGTAGCAATTGACTACTTCACCAAGTGGGTCGAAGCCGAACCACTGGCGAAAATCACAGAAGCTAAAGTGCAAGATTTCGTCTGGAAGTCAATCGTTTGTAGGTTCGGCCTGCCAAGAACCCTAATCATTGATAATGGGCGGCAGTTTGCGGGAGCAAGATTCATCGAATTCTGTGAAGATCTAAACATCTCCCACAACTTCACATCAGTAACCCATCCTCAGGCGAATGGCGAAGCTGAAGTGACCAACAGAACCCTGCTGTAGGGGATCAAGACAAGGCTCGAAAAGGTGAAGAAAACTTGGGCAGACGAACTCTATCATGTGCTGTGGGCATACCGAACTACCCAAAGACTGCCCACGGGGGAGATCCCCTTTGCTCTAGCCTTCGGAACGGAGGCTGTTATCCCAATTGAGCTTAAACTCCCGTCGGCACGAGTCGTAGCATTCAACGAATATCACAATTCGCAAGGTCTTAAAGCCAACCTCGACTTACTGGAAGAAAAACGAGAGGTAGCTCAAGTTCGGATGGCAGCCTACAGATAGAAAGTCGTCGCTATTACAATTTTGGAGTCAAGAATAAAGTCTTTAGAGCAGGAGATCTAGTGCTTCGACGAGCTGCTGTCTCGCAACCTCAGGATCGAGGGAAGCTCACCCCAAATTGGGAAGGCCCGTACGAAGTCAAAGAAGTAGTCTGGCCCGAAACTTATTACCTCAAGGAGCTCGGAGAAGCAGACCTCCTGCGACCATGGAGCTCGAAAAACTTACGAATGTATTACCGATAACTTTATTTTAAATAAAAATTGCATATCTACATGTCTCCTCTCTTGGCACAAGCCTGTATCGACAGGACAGTCAAAACAAACCATGTCGGGAGCAGGAGGAGAACTTCGTCTCGATAAAATTGAAGGCCCGATTCTCCTTAGACCGGATGGGGGAGAGGCCAAACGACGCCCACATGCACCACCACAGCCCTGTTAGGGATAGGAGGAGAACCTCGCCCTAACTTGAGCAAAGTTGAAGGCCCAGTTCTCCTTAGATCGAATGGGGGGAGAGGCCAAATAATGCCCACATGCGCCCCCACAGCTCTGTTAGGGACAGGAGGAGAACCTCATCCTAACTTGAGCAAAGTCGAAGGCCCGATTCTTCTTAGACCGGATGGGGAGAGAGGCCAAATAATGCTCACATGCGCCCCCACAGCCATGTTAGGGACAGGAGGAGAACCTCGCCCTAACTTGAGCAAAGTCAAAGGCCCAGTTCTCCTTAGACCGGATGGGCGGAGAGGCCAAACAATGCCCACATGCACCCCCACAGTCATGTTAGGGACAGGTGGAGAACCTCATCCTAACTTGAGCAAAGTCGAAGACCCGGTTCTCCTTAGATCGGATTGGGGGAGAGGCCATATAGCGCCCATATGTGCCCCCACAGCCCTTTTAGGGACAGGAGGAGAACCTCGCCCTAACTTGAGCAAGGTTGAAGGCCCGATCACACTTAGACCGGATGGGGGGAGAGGCCCCGCAATGCCTATATGTGCCCCCATAGCCCTGTTAGCGACAAGAGGAGGACCTCATCCTAACCTGAGCTAAAACCGATTTTGTCAGAAATGGGGAAAGAACCCCGTCCTGACACCAATTAAGGTCTGGTCATTCAAGATCGGATGGGAAAAAGGAGACCTTCCCAGCAGCCCCTTCACGCTCTCGCAACCTCGCCAAGAGTAGAGGGAAAGCTCCCACTCGAAAAAGAAAAAGGAGAAAAGGGAGGGGAGTTAAAAAGGAAAGCGACGGACTGCATCAGCGACGAATGAAAAATAAACAGCATCAAAGATGCAGGGAACCTCGTCTCAGCAAGGATCAGGGTTCTTATCAAAAATTTCGGCCTTCAAGAAAGCCCTCAATGCAAGCTCGAGATAAGACGACTTCCTTAGGGTGACGAGAAGCTAGGACCTCCGAGCTCGAACTCTGAAAAAGGGCGTCAAAACTGAGCAGCCCCGGGCAAATCTATGGCCATGGACGAAAGGATGGGTCAATGCGACAGCAATCGGATACCTTCGAACGGCATCAATTTCAAGTGAGGCAAAAGTCGAAAGAAGCTCGGCAAGCGGCAATTCAACACATGAGTAAAAGAGGTAGCAGAAAATTCTCTTCTCATGTTATTTATTAAATATGCATTACAGTGCCATTAAGGCTGAAGAAGAAGGATGACTGGAAAAGTGAGCCGACGCGACAACGACCAGCGACCTCTGGACGACGTCGAAAAAAAAAAAGAGAAAAAGAAAAAGAAGGGAATACAACAATGACAATGGTAAATGAAAGAAGTTCGGCAGACAGTAATTCGACGCAAAGTGCGGACGAAGTAACAAAATCTCCTTCTCATTCTTGATTAACAAAGGTATACGTTACAAGGCCCTGGGGGCCGAGAAAAAAAAAACATTACTATAAGACTCAAAAGAAACACGTTGGAGACCACTTCAAGCCCCCAACTTCTCCTTTCGGTCTCGTTCACCTCGGTAGCATTTTTCAGTGCATGTGATAAATCCTTCAGCTCTCGCCCCCTGTTTGGTTCTGCTCCATCGTCGAAACCCCAGCCCTAGGGGGAAAAGGGTGGGATAGAATTCAAGGGGCAGCAACGGCAACGGCAGCGGCGACGATGACCTGCATCAAGAAGAACCGGAGGTACCTCAGAGGCCGTGATGGTGCCGGAGGCATGCACCACCACCGTGTGCTCCACGACAGCCACCATCCTAGATACTTCACCAAGGTTGGCATGCGCTACTTCCATCGTCCCCGTAACAAGTTCTACTGCCCCACCGTCGGTGCCGACCGCTTCTGGTCCCTCGGCCCCGACGACGTCAAGAATACCGCCACAGCTTGTGACGACAACTCTGCCCCCTTGACCGGTGTCGCTCCATTCAGCTACTCTGAAATTCTCAGACGGAACACCCTCACCGGTTGTCTCCGTTATTAAACCCCTGTTGTTGAAGGAATTCTCCCTCGAACCCCCTTTGAGGCGATGGGAACCCTCAGTGACAGTCCGACAGCCGGAGAATTCACAGGCCGCTATTTTCTCCCTCATACTCCTCTTGGTCCGTAGCATCCTCTCGAGGTTGGCCTCCGGGGCGGAGGCCCCGACGGGAGAACCCCTCGAAGGGGCTTGGATGATTGAAGGCGGTGGGGAGCCGGTGGGGATGGTGAAGACTGGTGCGAAGAGTGCTTGGAGTCAAAAAGGGCGCCGATAGGGGTGGCTAAACTCTCAGGCAGAAGAAGGATGCCAACTCTCAGGCGAAGTGAAGCCCCTGGAGGGAAGGAGAGGGCTTAAATAAGCGACGGGGCCTAGCGCAGTTATGGTGGCAGATATCCCTAGGTCAACCAGTGCCCGCCACGTGTCCCACTCACCGCAGCATAGGGCTGACCGTTGGCGGGACCATTATGGTGTGGCGCTTGGGACTACGCTCCGGTGGAAATTTTGAAAGGACTATTCAGATCGCCCCAATTGGAAAAAGGCTCTGGCACGCGCGCATTAAATACCAAAATATCTGAGGGCGATCGTGCACCAGATTCAAGGGGACAACTTTGGCTGTGAAATTTCTTTGTACTTCCTCCATTCGAAACTCGAACTTGAAAGTAGGGGGACTGGTGTTGGGTATAAAATACCCCCCAACCGAAGTTCGTGATGGAAATGACCCTCTGGGGATTCTACCGACCTTCGACGGCATCTCTCCGAACCTCTCTGGCGGTCGAGCCTCCGCAACACTCCCAAGTTTTGCCGATGGATAAACCCCCACCAGTGTCGACCAGATTCTTCACGACAGATGGGCTCCTACAGGAGCCGGACTTCGCCCTCGGCTTCGACTGCAAGTGAACTTCGTCCAGACTCCTATGGGAGCCAGACTTCATCCTGACTTCTACTGCAGGTGGACTTCGTCCGGACTCCTACGGGAGCCGGACTTCGCCCCCGACGTCAATTGCAAGTGGACTTCGTCCGGACTCCCACGGGAGCCGAACTTCATCCCCAACTTCGACTGCGTGAGGACTTCATCCGGACTCCCACGGGAGCCGAACTTCGTCCCCAACTTCGACTGCGTGAGGACTTCGTCCGGACTCCTACGGGAGCCGGACTTCGCCCCTGACGTCAATTGCAAGTGGACTTCGTCCAGACTCCCACGGGAGTAGGACTTCTCCGCTGACTTCGACTGCAGGTAAACTTCGTCCGGACTCCTACGGGAGCCAAACTTCATCCTGACTTCTACTGCAGGTGGACTTCGTCCGGACTCCTACGGGAGCCGGACTTCCCCCCCGACGTCAATTGCAAGTGGACTTCGTCCGGACTCCTACGGGAGCCGGACTTCATCCCCGACTCCTACTACAGGCAAACTTCATCCAGACTCCCACGGGAGCTGAACTTCGCCCCCGACTTCGACTGCAGGTGAACTTCGTCCGGACTCCTACGGGAGCCGGACTTCATCCTGACTTCTACTACAGGTGGACTTTGTCCGGACTCCTATGGGAGCCGGACTTCGCCCCCGACGTCAATTGCAAGTGGACTTCGTCCGGACTCCTACAGGAGCCGGACTTCATCCCCGGCTCCTACTGCAGGCAGACTTCGTCCGGACTCCCACGGGAGCCAGACTTCACCCTCGACTTTGACTGCAGGTGAACTTCGTCCGGACTCCTACGGGAGCCAGACTTCATCCTGACTTCTACTGCAGGTGGACTTCGTCCGGACTCCTACGGGAGTCGGACTTCGCCCCCGACGTCAATTGCAAGTGGACTTCGTCTGGACTCCCATGGGAGCCGGACTTCATCCCCGACTTCGACTGCGTGAGGACTTCGTCCAGACTCCCATGGGAGCCAGACTTCATCCCCGACTTCGACTGCGTGAGGATTTCATCCGGACTCCTACGGGAGTCGAACTTCGCCCCCGACGTCAATTGCAAGTGGACTTCGTCCGGACTCCTACGGGAGCCGGACTTCATCCCCGGCTCCTACTGTAGGTAGAATTTGTCCGGACTCCTACGGGAGCCGGACTTCACCCCCGACTCCAATTGCAGATGGCCCTTGCCTATAGTACTAACGCTCAAGGCACCCAACGGTGGATGGCCCGCCAGCAAAGTCCGAGCTCCTTCCAGATGGATAGGCACCTCTCTCCGCCAGGCGCTTCAACCGAGCTTCGGCCGACAGGCCTGGGCTCCCCCTGACAGGCCACAGTAATGGCCACGACTCTGCTCCACCTTTTGTGACAGATTCTACGTGGCTCCACTACTCCCTGGAACAGGCCCCACGCGGCAGGCCACAATAATGGCTACGAATCTGCTCCACTCTCTGCAGCGGATGCTGCACGGCTCCACCACTCTCTGGCGAGTCACGACAACGGATGCCGCTCCACTCTCCGCAACTGATTCCACGTGGCGAGCCATGGTGACAGCCATGACTCCATCCCACTACCCTTCATGATAAATTCTTCCGGGCCCCGTGTGGCCCACGACTAGGCGGTTACAAATAGTCGCTATCAGTCTATCGCACCCCCCCACCTATAAAAGGGGGATCCAGATACGTTATTCTCTAAGCTCTAATTTTCTATCCCAAAACTCTGCTAAAATTTTTGTTCGAGCACTCCATTCTTGTTGAGGCAGAGAACTGACTTGAGTGTCGGAGGGTCTTGCCGGAGCAACCCCAACTCCGGTTTAGACTTCTTTTGCAGGTCCCGACGGCGACCGCGACTCCCTCGACTCCAGCTTCTCCGGCACAGACGGATTTTTGCACCAACACTACCTAACTTAGTTCTTTGATCCTTGTGTGGGGTGGTCAAGATATGGTGAAGTGTGCATAGAGATTGTGAGTGATCAATAAGAGATCAGTCACTCCTAATAAGGGGAGAGAACATCCTATGTGATCTCATAAGTCGATGATTCGAAAGTTTTTTGCCAAAGCAGGATGATAATTAAAAAAGAATTTTTAATATATCATCAACTAAATCATCACCTTCAGATCAAGATACATGAAGATAAGTGATTGGATTTGACATATTTCTATACCCACAGCTCATCTGGAATGTTGTTTGATTGAAGAATTGAATTACACGGTAACTTGCCACTGAAGGATATTTTGATAATTTTTTATCAAAATTTTAAATTTTTTGGATAGTCATGATATGTTGTTAGACGTCAATCTTGACTTATGAATTTATTAGAATTAAAAGAGTTTAATTCTGGAATCAATTTGAAAGAGTCCAAGTTGATTGGGACTCTTCAGGTGACTTAATCTCATCGGATTAGGATTACGTCAAAAGTCTTGATCCACTACTGGCTAGATTTGAAACTCAATGGGTCACACACTTAAAGATTTGAACTTGATCTAATTTAATTAGAGTTTAATATAAATTTTATGAGTTAATTTGATATGCTAGCACATTGTATTAACCAAAGTTCCTAAATTGGTTTAGATCAAAATATTTGAGCTAACCTAGACCAGTTGCCTTTGTCCTAATGGGATTGGATCAGTTTAGATTGGATCCTTATCCAACTTAAAATAATTTCAAGTGGAGAAGCACTCTTTTGTACCCACTAGAAGCTACACCAAAAATAAATGCTGCCCCACCTCTTTTCAGCATGTAAAGTTGAAGAGTCCTTCATGAAGGCTCTTAACTAATATACATTGTCTTAATTACCCAACCAGATATCCATTGATCTATTGCCAAAATTAAGTAAATTTTTTATGACATGTAGAAGAGAAAGAGTCCTTCTATTATAAGTCTCTCATGCATCAAAAATTCTACACAATAAATTTATTCACCATGTGAGAAGTTGGAGTGCCAAAAGTTGGTGCCCCTTCATCCCATGACACATCCCTTGGTCCTTTATTTATATGGGACGTCCCATATGGCTGGAAGTAGTGATTTTAGGTTGAAACTAGAGAGGAGGGATGTAGAAATCATTAAAAAAAATTTGGAAAAAATCTAAGAAAAGGGCAAGAAAAAATTGAGTGACAAAAGTTGCAAGATAGGTGGTGAGATTTTCAGCAAGTGTTGCTTGTGTGCCCTAGAATTTGGTTTTTCCATATGTTGGAGCCAAAAATCAAATCCTAAGTTATGAGATATTTGAAGAGTGTCTTCTTGTTGTCATTCTAGTAGCAAGATCAAAAGCAACTGAGCTTTGGCACAATCATACCATGAGTTCGAAGCCGGTAGTGTTCTTGAAAAGACAAGGCTATGGTAGCGTACCAGTTAGGAAGAATCTTGACCAACTTTCATGTGGATCACCATTGGAGGACTTCTACTTTGGAGTCTTGTGGAGAACATCAATGTGCCACTTTTTTTTTTTAGTGAAAGTAAAAATTCTATCATTTTTGCATGCTTGTTTTTGTTTTATCGATATCGGCAAGGTGATTCTAGGATTTAGATTCTGGCTCGATAATTTTATTTGATAAAACTATTGATTTATTTATTTTTAAAATTTTAAAAATTACTTTTTACTGCATGGTCAGAACCCAACAAAGAGATATTTATGATTCATGTGATGTTGCCTTCTTTGGAGGTGAACCTTAGCCTTATGAAGAAACTGCCAAAATTGATGCGTGGAGAAAAGCCATGGATGATGAAATAGCAACCATTGAGAAGAATGTGACATGGGAGCTTGTAGAGTTACCAAAAGACAAAGAAGTCATTGGCTTAAAATGGGTTTACAAAACAAAATTCAATAAAGATGGCTCCATCCAAAAGCACAAAGCAAGATTAGTGGCCAAGGGTTATTCTCAACTGTCGGGAGTCAACTTCCATGAGACATTTGCATCCATGGCAAGAATGGAGACAATTCATAGAGTTCTTGCACTTGCAGTCCAAATGGAGTTGAATGTATATCAACTTGATGTAAAATCAGTATTTCTGAATGGAGAGCTTGAAGAAGAATTACATGTGGCACAACCTAAAGGATATGAAGTCAAATACGTGAAAAGCAAGGTGTATCACTTCAAAAAAGCTTTGTATGGATTGAAACAAGCACCGAGAGCTTGAATAGCAAAATTGATAGTTATTTCCAAAAGAATAGTTTTCAAAGAAAACCAAGTGAGCCCTCACTCTATGTGAAGAAGCAAGGTACTCAAAATTTTCTTATCATTTGTTTATATATTGATGATCTTATCTACATGGGCACTAACTTGAAGATGGTGAAGGAATTCAAGCATAATATGATGAAAGAATTTGAGATGACTGATTTAGGGCTTATGAAGTATTTTCTTGGAATTCAAGTAAAGCAATCCAAAAGTGAAATTTTCTTATCTCAAGAAAAGTACCTTGAAGATATTTTGAAGAAATTCCAAATGGATAAGTGCAAAATAGCTTCAATACTTATGGCTCTAAATGAAAAGCTACAACAAGATGATGGAGCAAAGAAAGCCGATGCTGCAAAATTTTGAAGCTTAGTTGGATCCTTGATCTATCTCACTAATACAAGGCTGTGAAAGAAAAATAGATAGTTCAAAGCATGTATTTTTAAAATTTTATCATAAAAAAATAAAAAATTAAACACTTTGATCTTCTAAATATACTTTGGATTAGATCTAAACTACTATTAAGGATCTATGACATAAAAAATTATATATAAAATCTGATATAAAATAAAAAACTGCATCAATTACATCGATGCCCTGAATCTGATCTAATCTTTAGATCACATCGATTGAGTTCACAACTCATCACCTTTTCATGGGTCAATGATCTCCACTATTGGTAGGTGTGGTAAGAAGCTTTCACTGATGTCGAGTAGCTGAACAGGTTGTCTGACCTCTACTGATCGTCCACTTGAAGCCCTGATCAGATCTTCCTTCGTGGGAGTGCTAGCTCATATCGAAGACTCTGGATGGCTGATCTAAACTCCTTTCTTTGGATCTTTCAAACTTTTCTGAATAAGAAGATAAAGCTTTACAAGAAGGTGGTGGTGTGGGAGATTGGATAAAAATCACTCTTTTATTTTTCTTCTCATAAAATCTAAAGTTGAAACCCTAGAACCCACCCTACACCTCACACCCAAGAGGAAGATCACTTCCTCTATTTGTCATGCACGGAAGCCCAACCCACTCTCAACTTTTCACACCCAACTCTAAGATTTCTCACATCAAAAATTATTCTTTTTCTCACATAAAACTGATCCCTTCTTAAAGATGGCATCCCATGGAAGATAAGGATAAGAAAGACATAGTTTCGGTTCAATTTTAAACGTTGGTTGATCCTTATCACCAATTCAAATCAAATTTGAATTAAATTTTGAACCAAACTTTATCCTCCTCTTGAAAACTTAGAAGATGGTCGATCAACATCAGAATAGTACAAAAAATCTCATGCAAAAATACTTTGTGCGTGGAGAAAGGTGATGGCATGAAGAGAAGAGTCCAACTCAATTTGGACACTAGATGTTTCATTCAAATTCAAACCCATTTGAACTCAAATTTAAACCAACCAATCTTAATTCAAAAAGGAATCAGATGTAGGCATGGAACTACTTCTAGACATGAGAAAAAAATTCACATAAAATTTTTTTCGCATGAAGAATAAGAGGGCGTAGAGAAAGGAGGCGTAAGGGATTTGAATTCGAATTGATTTCCTCATTCAATTGGGTTCTTAACTCAATCAAATTAAGTAAGACCCAATTAAATCACTAAATCTAATCTAATTAGATAGTAAATATTTTTAATTAAATTTTAATCAGATCAAAAATTAATCAAGCTCAAGTCTTGATCACATCAGGAACTGAAAATCCTTAGCGATTAGGTCATCTCATAACCTAATTGGATCAAACCAAATTGAATCTAATTCAATTAGATTTGATCCAAATCTCAATACTCAATCAAATTAAGTTAATTAATAATTTAATTACTAATCAATCCTCTTATAATTCACTAACAAATAGTGAATTGATTTATTGCAACTTTTGCACAGGGTTAATCATCAAACAAATTGACTGTTTTACCCTAGAATGATTCTTAATCGTTAATCAGCCATATGATCAATCAAGAATATATTGGCATATGTTTATCGTATAATTCATTTTTTTGAGCCAAATACTTAAGGTGACCAAGGATTTAACTGTCAATCCTGATATGGTCATCCACATTGTATTTTAATTTTTTAAATCCATCACATGGATTACCCTGACTGAAGTTTTATTGAATTAAAATACACTAATACATTAACTCTTACTTATTTGGAGGGGTCAATTCTATCTTGACTCCACATCGACTTCATAGGTACTTGACTATATCCAAAAATCTTTTATTATTGAATTAAAAATTCAAGTAGTTCGGCACTAAAGCACAGTGAGTTACTTACAAGTCATCATGGTGATCTCAGGTTAGAGGGATACTTATATCCATACCATATCCATTATGAGCTACTCTTGACAGCAGAGTATTCAGCAGTTGATCACATTGAGTGAGATGTACTCCTACGTCTCATTTGCATGCCATGCCAATATCTTTACACTCCTTGGTTAAGAGGTTAACTAATATACATGACACACAATTATCTATACTTGATATAGCTATTATCCTAATAATAATATATTATTTGATCGTGAACTTAAAGTTTAAGAACTAAATGATATATCCTCTTATATCGAATCAAATAGTCCTAAGAATTTCATCACATAATAGGAGTTCAAAATAAGATGTACACAATGATGAGAAAATTAAATAATATTTATTAACTTAATAATTTATATACAATTATAATAATAAGCTCAACCACCAACAGATTGATGATTGACTTTGGGACATAATTTTCAACAACTCTCATTTGGACTAAATCCAATCGGTACAGTATCGTATATCCATCATTGATTTATAGTCTTTAAATTTCTTGACACCAAGGGCTTTAGTACATGGGTCGACCAAGTTCTTCTTTCCATCTATCTTCTGAAGCTCGATATCACCTCAATCCACGATCTCTTGGACTAGGTGGTAGCAGAATAGAATGTGCTTGGTTTGCTGATGTGACTTCGATTCCTTCACTTAAGCAATGGAACCAGTATTGTCGCAGTACAATAAGATGGGGCCATTAAGGGAGGGTGCCACTCTGAGCTCGTTAATGAATTTTTGAAACCACACAGCTTCCTTCGTAGCATTAGATGCCATGATATATTTTATCTTGCAAGTAGAGTTAGTCATAATGTGCTGCTTGTAACTCTTCTGGTAGATTGCTCCACCATTTGGGGTATAAATATATCTCGACAAACTCTTGCTGTTGTCATGATCTGATTGAAAATTAGAGTCTATAAATCTCATAAATTTTAAGTTAGATTCTCCACAGATAAGTCACTAGTCTTTAGTATTTCTCAAATACTTAAGGATGATCTTTATGATCTTTCAGTGGTTCTCACTTGGATCAGACTGATATCTGCTCACTACCCCTAGTGAGTATGCCATATCTGATCATGTATATGTTATAGCGTACATAATAGAACCTACTACTAAAGCATGTAGAATTCTACTCATATACTTTCTCTCTTGAGGAGTTGTCAAATAATCACTCTTTGAGAGAGAAATTCTTTGGCCTATTGGAAGATAGTCTTTCTTAAAATTCTCCATGCTAAACCTTTTCAGCACGGTATCAATATATGTCGATTGGAATAATCCAAATAACTTTTTAGATCTATCTCAATAGATCTTCATCCCAAAGATGTAGGATGCTTCTCTCAAATCTTTCATGAAAAACTATGATGACAACCAAACCTTTATTCCCTGTAATGTAGGGATGTCACTCTCGATTAAGAGAATGTCATCCACATACAAAACAAGAAATACTATCACAGAGTTACTAACCCACTTATATATGCAGGGTTCTTCTCTATTCTTAATGAAGGCTATACATTCTAATAACTTTATCAAAATACATGTTCCAACTCCAAGATGTCTGCTTAAGTCCATAAATGGACCTCCAAAATTTGCACACCTTAGACTCATCTATGGATATAAAACCTTTAGGTTGTATCATATACACCTCTTCTTCCAGCTCTTCATTTTCATATTTATTTATCAGATTTCATAGTCCAGATGTGTTGCTATTGCGAGCATGATCCGAATGGACTTGAGCATTGTCATAGGAGAAAACATCTTATCATAGTCAATATCATAATGCTGACGATAATCTTTTGCAACCAGTTGGACTTTATAGGTTTCCATCTTCTCGTCTGTGCCCCGCTTCCTCTTAAAAATCCACTTACACCCTATGGATTTTACCCCTTCAAATGGGTCAACCAATGTCCATACATTGTTGACCTTCATGGACTTCATTTTGAATTTTATGGCTTCCAACCACTTATCGGAGTCAGATCTCTGCATCACATCCATATAAATGATTGGATCCTCATTGTTCTCATCGAGTTCAACTGGATCACCGTCCTAGATCAAGAAACTGTAGTATCTATCTGGTTGGCGTGGTACTCTATCAGATCTTCTAAAAGAGTTTCTACAATAGGTTTTGAATTTGATCTAATCAAGTTTGACTCTATGTATTTACTAGATTGTATCAGTTCTTCTACTGATCGAACTTCATCAAGTTCAATCTTTGAGATGTTAGTTCCTTTCCCAAAGAACTTCTTTTTTAGAAAGACTGCCCTATTACTGATGAACATCTTTTGTTCATCAATAAGATAGAAGTAATACCCCTTGATCTTTTTTGGGTACCCTATAAATAGATACTTGTCAGATCTAGGTCTAAGCTTGTCAGTTTTCAAATATTTGACATAAGCCGAACATCTTCAAATCCAAAGATAAGTGAGTACTAGCTTACGTCCTATCCACATCTCATGTGGTGTTTTACTTACGAACTTACTCAAAACTTTATTTAAAATATAATAAATCGACTCGAGTGTATATCTCCAAAAAGAGATTGACAGACTTGCAAAGTCCATCATGGACTGAACCATGTCTAGCAAGATTCGATTTCTCTTTTTCGACATGCCATTATGCTGTGTTTCAAAAGAGATTCATTGAGGGAGAATCCTATTTTCTTCTAAGTATGTTAGAAACTCACTGGAGAGGTATTTACCTCCTCAATTGGATTGAAGAGTTTTAATACTCTTCCCAATTTGTTTCTCTATTTCATTATAGAATCGTTTGAATATTTCAAACGATTCTGACTTATATGTCATTAAGTAGATGTATTCATACCTCGATAGATCATCTGTAAATATAATAAAATAATAATATCTATCTCTGACATTGGTGTTCATCGATCTACATACATCAGTATGTATTAGACCTAGAACTTCACTGGCTCGCTCACCTTTTCTAGTAAAAGATGACTTGATCATTTTTTCAAGAAAACAGGACTTACAGGTTGGAAGTGATTCACAATCGCTGACTTCAAAGATTTCCTCTTATATCAACATGTTTATTCTATTCTTATTAACATGACCTAACCTACATTGCCAAAGATAGATATCGAAGACATCACTAATTTTAGGATGTTTGTTGGACGTGTACATTATACTAATAGGTTATGATAAAATATAAATTTCATTATTCAACTGTTCATTCATCACATTAACATCATTTATAATAATATTAAAATTATTTTTTTTATTAAAATTTCATAACCATACATGGCCAAGAGGCCTATAGAAATAATGTTCAATAAAAAAAAAAGATAAAAGTGACATTCACTAAGAACAATTATATTTGACTTGAATACAAGCTTAATAATCTCTAACGCTAGGACTAGAATTGACCTTCCATCTTCAATATTAAGAAATCTTTCATCTTCTTCAAATCTCCTACTAACCTGCAAACCCTACAATGGATTGCAAATATTAAAAGGACTTTCGGTATCTAATATCCAAATAGTAGAATCAGAAATTGAAAAATTATAAGGTGTTATCATATATTATCTTGTCCAACAACAACATGCATCTTTCTCGATCAATTCGGATCGAAAGAGATAATGTACTAAGGACAGTTCCTTTTTCAGTGCCCCAGCTTCTTGTAATAGAAGCATTCAGCCTAACTCTGGTTGGACTTGAGTTTCTTGATCTGACTTAGCTTGGGTGCCCCAGCATTTTGCATCCTTTTCTTGTTCTTCTTGCTCTTCTTTCCTATCTTAAAGGGTCGACATCCAGAAGATGACCCTCCCATAACATTCACCGACTTTTTGTGGAACTGGTGATCCTTCTCAAAGTTCTGTAGCAACCCCAGCAAATCATGGTAGTTGACTACAGGCTTTGTCATTCGAAAATGAGTAAGAAAAGAGAGGTAGGACTTAGGTAGAGAGTTTAAAATGGTATTTTTTTTCCAGCTGCTCATATAGAGGGAAGCCGAGCTTGCTTAAGTGCTCAATCATCTCGATCATATATAGTATATGATCAGTGATTGATGCTCCTTCTCTCATTTGAGTGTTGAAGATAGCACAACTAGTCTTGTGCCTCTTAATATCATTGGGTGTGTCAAAAGACTCATTTAATATTTGTATCATGTCTTATGGCAGAGCATTCTCGAAACAATGACTGAACTCATCATTCATTACCACCAACATAATATAATGAACCATAGTTCTATCGTTGAGCCACTTCTGATAAGTATCTTTGACCATACTATGCACGTTCAAAGCTGGCTCCTCGGGTGTGGGATCTGTCAATATATACAAGATCCATTCATGCTCCAGGATAATTTTGAGCTGTGAATACCAGCTATCGAAATTTGGTCTCATCAATTTGTCACTATCTACTAGTGATCGAAGCGACAAGGTAGTGGCTATAACTGCAAAAGAAAAATCAAAACCTAATTAGTATATGAATTGATTAAGCCTAAAGACATAGATTTTAGTCTAAAGGTTCTTTCATTATTTTATTCAAATTAAAAGCCTCTACCTCCAATTCGAAGAATTATACTAATTTCTTAGTAGGTACTAGAATCCACAAGGGCTATACATGGGTCCAAGTATGGCTCGGCCAATCTCTGTGCATCCATGAGTAGGTTCTTAACCAATTATTTTATCAAATAATTTTTAGCATTCAATTTTGCCCCAGACACATCTTCAGTAGGCATGTGGCGTCTTCACTGAAAGTTATGGTTAGATCCAACTATTAACATGCTAAAATTTAGGGCATCTAATAAACGAGTGACAAGGTCTGAGTGTGGCTTAGCCAACCTGACCATCATCAGAAAGACACAAGTAAATCAATATATTATGAATGATAATTTTGATAGCCAGATAAGCACCAGGTGTGTGGCGCCTCCTATGATCATCTAAACTGTTAGACTCATTATCATTCAAGTTAATAGGAGCCTATGATCTAGTTATTACCATAACTATTTCATTTTTAGGGACCTAACAATTTTAGAAGATTTAATTAATTGAATTGAGATATGAAAAAAAACTTGATCAGTTAATCTTAATCCTCCCACTGACTTCACCAAGTTCGATTAAAGAAAATTAGGCATAAGCTGGTCTAGCCAACCAGTCATAAATCCTTTCATTGACTTCACCAAGTTCGATTAAAGAAGATTAGGCACAAGCTGGTCCAGCCAACCAATCATAAATCCTTCTACTGATTTCACCCAATCATGAATGTAGGGTTTCGGGGTGGACATACACAGCGGAAGCATAATGGATTTCAAAAATTTAAATTAAAAAATTTTAAATATTAAATCCTTAAATCAGCACCTCCTTGATGATTAACAATCATATGACATATATGCATAATAAAATTTAAGCTATAAAAGAATACCTGTAATGCTTATTCTAAAATCTGACAGAACTTCCATCAGGCACCCAAGTATTTGCCCTCCAATGGTGATCCACATATTGGAATTTGAGGTTTGGTGCATGCATATATATTTTAAAAACTTTATTTTCTAAACACTATAGTAGAGAATAAGATTAAAATACTTTAAATCTAAGTTATGCATACATGAAAATATAAAATCACATGGATTTATCTCATATGCTGAAATTCAGTTTGTGATCAAATCACATACCTGTTTCACAATCTTTTTCTTCTTATCTGAATCTGAAAATAATAGATTCTCTCTTAGCCATACAAATATCTAGTCTCTATGAGTATCCACTTGGATCAGCCTGTAACAGTCCTCTTTAATCTAAATTTTGGTTCTTCAAAATTTAGCCTGCTGAATCTGAACGAAGCCTGGATCGCGATCAATGCTTGATCTTTCTCTTTGATCTTGTTTTTCTCCTCTTCTTTAAGCTTTTCTCCTTGCTATGTGCTGCTACAGAACACCAGCAACCAGCCAAGAGGGGACATCCAACACCATGGGCGTGGAAGGCCTTGGGATGTCCCAAAGAGAGGGAGGTGTGGGACGTCCAACGGGAGAAGAGAAAGGGAGAGGAAGAGAGGGCATGAGGATCTCCTTTGGGTGTGGGAGGGTGTTGGTTTGGATGCTCTAGGAATCTTAGGAGAGGTCTCTTTAAATAGGCACAAGGATTGAATCCTATTCAATCACATAATACAAATCCTACTTACATTAGGATTCCTATTAACTTAAGTTATCCAACTTATATTAGGAAGCCCATTAGGCACCTACAATTGGAGCCCTTGCACTCATAATTAGATACCCCAAAATACACCCAAGAGATGCCTCATAAGAGAACAAAAAGCCCTCTAATCAATAGACATGCCCAACTTAATCAAATCAAGGGGGCACCCCAAAAATAACTATTAAGAAAATTAATTAGAGAATTACATCTTGAATTAATATGATCTATAAACTTAGACACCAAATAATTGAAGTCTCATGAATTTTATTCTTGTAGGTTATTAGCAGATAATTAAGTTAGAATTATCTTATCAAATAAGTAATCCCAACTAAAAGAGGAATTAGGTCCAACCTTATGCTAGCAAGGTTATCATGAACCCAATGAGTTTTTCTAAACCCAATTGATACTTCATAAGCTCAATTACTAATTTTTGACCCAATTTCTTTGTTGTGTAACTCCATAGGTTCAATTCTATCTAATAGTGAGATATACAATGATCTTTATTATTGTATCATTGAAATTTTTTTCAATGGATCAAAATAATTCTACTATAACTCAGCAAGGACTGTCGATCCAGAACAATCCTAGTGAGCTCTCATAATCCATCAATAATATCTAGAAGTATATAGTGACAACCCAATAAAATTGAAATGAACCTCTAGATGTAGTTAGCATATGATTCAATCCCTCTATCATGAGTCCGGACTAGATGACAGGTCATGGATAAATCATCAAACGTCAACATCAGTCAGATGATAGATTCGATTATCTCAAGTCCAATTGTGACTTTTATGAATTTTTTTTTCATCAATCATACTACTATGGCTATAGATTCTTGGACTTAATCTTTCAAATTCTATAGGACTACTCTCAATTAAGGTCGATAGATCCTATCTTGATGCGCACCCCACTCCTACAATAGATCAACTGTCACCAACATCCACTACAAAAGCTTATTGAGATCCATGTTTATGTGTCAGTCAAACTCCAACAGCCTCACTGTGAGTAACAATACTATCTCAAGTCAAAAGATTAGTCACACAACTACAGCATCGAGATAGTCACTGACAATCAAATAGAAATCTAAATGATCTCTCATATGGTCACGCTCAGTACTAGTTATTCTCTAACAGCCATCCACACTCATCACTCTATGTCTCTACACAGTAGATCAGAGACTCATCTATCCCGAAAGAAGTAATTTATGCATCAGTCTATCAGATCTATCACCATCTTTATGATGATCCTATGATCGAAAGTATTTAAAAATTATATACATGTCTCTAATTCTAAACACTTTGAGAATATGTATCGAAACTAATTTCATGGATAATTTAAGGATACATCATACTTGAATGAAAAAATATTATCCTTTTATTGATCATATCAATATATTAAGTACAAAACTATGTCCTAAATTTATTACAATGTATCACCATATTGATTTTTAGGACATACATCTAACACCACACAGAGCTATGATCAAGACACCAACTCCTTAGGATGATTTCTCCTTCAAAATTTTTACTCAAAAAATTTTCTTGGGTGGTAAGACCTTAAGACCTTCTTCCTTTTCTCTTAACCTTCCTATCCCTACCTTCTCTCCTTATCTTCTTTAAAAATGTTCTAAGGCTCTTGTTCTAAAATTAGACTTGTCCTTACTATTTTCGGACTTATCCTAACAAGAGAAGGAAGAAACTAATTAGACAATAAGGAGAGGGTGTAAGAAAGAAGAGATAGGTTTAGAATTTTGAATGAAACAAATCCCCGGTGTAGCCCCCTTTAAATAGTTAATGATGGGCTGCCTTCAGACTTGTCTCGCACCCTCTCCACACGCCATCTTGCACCCTTCAAAATTTTTCATACCCCAAACCAAAATCCCACACCCATTAGGAAGCTTCTGACATATGGCAATCATCAAAAAAAAATTTGAGAGATGCTTCACACAGAAAGACTCTTCAGAATATTTTTTTCGATCGATATTTCTTCGATGCATCGCAAAGCTTTTTTTTGGTATATTTTTTTTCCACCACTTATCAGTGCATCTTGGCCATCCAAGGGATCAAAATGGAGATGCTAACCTGTAGATGGTGTGGAAAAATTTTAGAGATAAGATGTGGCATGATATTTAGATTAGAGTCCTTAACAGATTGGACTCTATATTAGGCACATGGATTGATTTGGCTAGTCAGCAAATTTTATCAAATTTCCATAATTATTTCATGAAGTGATTTAGCTATAGAAGGACTCCTCTATGCTCAAAATTAAATCATGATTCTTAAAAAAATTATTTCACCATGGAAACATTGGATAAGGATGAGAAAGGGGCATCCCATCTCATGGGATGCCAACTCATGTTTTGCGCACAAAAATGCATCCCACGTGCAAGAAAAATTCTTAATGCATGGGGACCTGATTATATGGTATCAAATCTCTAGTACATGTAGCCAAGGGATAACCCAACACAATCCCAAAATTGGTTTGAATTAATTTAGACTTAATTAGCCCAATCTAGACTTAATTTCGAACCCGATTCAAAACAAAGAGCTAGGATTTGCAACATGTACTAGCATGTCTATTTTGTAAATATGATCTAATCCAATTAGACCCCTGATCAATTTTCTTTATAAGTGACCCATTGAAATTTCACATCTAGCTATCAGTGGGTCTAAGTATAAGTCAATCTGATTTGATTAGAATTTAATCTAACTGATTAAGGTCCAATCGAGCTAACCTGATTTTAGCAATTAGAATCCTTTCTAATTGGCGATCAAATTAAACTCTTTAATTTGATCAAATCTACAAGATAAGATTGATATCTAGCAATGTATCATGTATACCTAGAAGATATAAAATTTTAATATAAATATCAAAAATATCTTTCTGTAGAAAGTTATCATGCAATTTAATCCTGCGATCATCCTGCATCCCGAATATGGCTCTGAATATGGAATGATGTCAAATCTAATATCATATTTATATTTTTTTAATATTTAATAATAATTTGATTAATAAAATATTATAAACTCTTTCTAATATTTATTTTATTTTGATCAAAGGCTTCCTGAATCATCAATCGATTAGAGCAAGTAGGATGCGATCTCTTCTTACCAGGAGTGATCGACTCCATGTTGACCTACACACAACCTCCATACACATTCCAATATATCTAGATCATTCTGTATATGACTAAGTCATGAATGAGTATGAATCAAAATATGAATTCACGTATACAAGATTCTATGGTAGTTTCAGGTCAAAAAATTATATGCACAACTCCCACTGTGAGAAAATATCTTTTGACGGGTAAGTAGATTCCATAAGATATTTTTTAAGTCAGATCAATTCAGTGAACTCATTCTCTAATGAGCACCCATATTTTTGTATTAGTATCTCACACAAGTAGCTTATGAGATCAGCCATCCTCTCCATCGGGCATATATAGAAAGTGCTAGTCTATCTGGAATATTGATCTCCTACTCAATTCTCCTATAACTAAGAATATTTTAAATCAAAGTTTTTAGATCTTATAGGTATGATCTCATCTTAACACTAAAGCTATTATCCTAATTTATGAAGTTTATCATAATCATTACAAAAGTAAAATACAGCATATGATGCAAAATATTTTTTATTATTAAAGTGTCAATTACATGAGTTTGGAAGATTATAAAAAAAATCCATCAAAATATAAATTTTGATAGGCTTGTAAGGTATATTCCTTTCAATCTCCCACTTGCACCAAAGCCAATTATCCTTATATTTTATCCCCATACAATCTAGGTGGCGATCCAACTACTACTGTAGTAGAGCCTTAGTGAATGGGTCTGCTATGTTGTTTTTTATTTCTACTCATTCAATAACTACATCTTGTCTTTCAACTATTTCACGAATGAGATGGAAACGTCTTAGAATGTGTTTGGATTTATGATGAGACCTTGGTTCTTTTGCTTGAGCAACTGCTTCAGTATTATCATAGTAAAGTGGTACTGGATTCTCAATCTCAGAAATGATACCCAACTCAGTGATAAACTTTTTTATCCAGACAGCTTTCTTGGTGACTTCACTTGCAGCTATGTATTCTGTCTTAGTGGTTGAGTCAGCTACAGTCTGCTACTTAAAACTTTTTCAACTTACAGCTCCACCATTTAGAGTAAAGACATACCCTAAAGTGGACTTGCTATCATCAGGGTCTGATTGAAAATTAGAGTCAAAATAGCCTTCTAATTTTAAATCAGATCCTCCATATACCAGATAAATATCTTTAGTCCTTTTCAAATACTTAAGAATATTTTTTACTATTTTTCAATGATCCTCTCCTAGATCAGCCCGAAATCTACTAAGTATGCCTAAGGCATAGGCAATATCAGGTCTGGTACATAGCATAGCATACATGATCGATCCTACTAGCAATGTATAGGGAATATAACTTATTCTATTTCTCTCTTTCGGTATTTTAGGAGACATCCTTTTAGAAAGATGTATGCCTTGACTCATGGGTAAGTAACCTCTTTTACTTCCATCCATGCTAAACCTTTTTAGCACTAAATCTATATAGCTGGATTGGGACAAGCCTAACATCCTCTTAGATTTATACCTATAGATCTTTATACCTAGTATATAGGATGCTTCGCCTAAGTCGTTCATGGAAAACTTACTTGAGATAAATCTTTTTGAGATAAATTCTTCTGGCTAAGACATGTAAATATTTCTCTTAGGATAACCATTAAGGCAGTTTTTATATCTATTTTCTAAATTTCATAATCATGGTATGCTGCTATTGCAAGCATAATCTATATAAATTTGAGCATCGTAATAGGTAAAAATATTTCATCATAATCAATACCCTATTTTTGTCTGAAACTTTTAGCCACCAATCTGACTTTATAGGTTTCAACTTAGCCATCTGCTCCAATCTTTTTCTTATAGACCCATTTGCATCCAATAGGGGTCACACCTTCTGGTGCATCAACCAAAGTCCACACTTGGTTTGAATACATAGAGTCTATTTTGAATTTTATAGCCTCTAGCCATTTGTTTGAGTCCCTACTCATGATGGCTTCCGTATAAGTCAAAGATTCATCGTTTTCAATGATGTGGGCTTCATTATTCTCAACAATGAATCTATACCTTATAGGTGCATTTCGCACTCTATTTGATCTTCTGAGAGGTGTATTTTGTGATTGTACCTCATTAGTGGGTATTTCTAATTAAAAAATATCTTGTACTTTTATTTGTAGGTCTTGAACTTCTCTAAATTTAATTTTCTTTCCACTACCTTTTTTTAGGATAAATTATTTTCCATAAATGTGACATGTTTATTGACAAACACCTTTTATTCAGTAGGATGGTAAAACAGGTATCCTATACTCTCTTTAGGATAACCTACAAATAAGTATTTATCTGTCCTAGCATTCAGCTTATGTCCAAAGTTTTTTTTAACATAAGTTGGAAAGCTCCATATCTTAAGATACTTAAGATTAGGCTTCTTACCTCTCCATATCTTATATAGAGTGCTTGACATAGATTTTGAAGGTACTTGATTCAGGATATAGATAGCAGTCTCTAGGACATATCTTCAGAAGAAATAGATAAGTCTGTAAGGCACATCATAGACCGCACCATATCTAATAAAGTGCAATTCCTCCTTTCTGCTACACCATTTAGCTATGGTGTATAAGAAGGGATCCACTCTGAGAGAATTTTATTTTCTTTAAGATGATCTAGAAACTCAGTAGATAAGTATTCTCCTTCTTGATCAGATCAAAGGATTTTAATATTTTTTTTAATTTATTTCTCGACCATACTTTGATACTCTTTAAATTTATTAAAGACTTCAGATTTATATTTCATAAGATACACATATCCAAACCTAGATAAATTATCTGTGAATGTTATAAAATAAGAGTATCCTCCTCTAGCTTCAATTGTCATAGGACCATATACATCAATATATATAAGTCCTAATAACTTATTTGTCCTTTCTGCATGTCTACTAAATAAAGTCTTGGTCATTTTATCCATAAGATAAGATTTATAAGTTCCAATGATTCATAATCATAAAGATCAAAAAACTCTTCTTTGTATAATTTGTTAATCTTTGTCTCACTTATATGACCAAATCGATAATGTCAAAGTGAAGTATTATTTATTTGTTCTCTCTTTTGTCTTTTGCTTTCATCAATATGAAAAATATTATCATTAGATAGAATCAGAAGATCATTATTAATAATGTCATGACAAAAAATTTTATTAGAAAAAGAAATTGAGCAACTATTGCCCTTTCCATTAATTTTAAATCTCGTTGCAATAGCAACAGTACAGAAATAATATTTTTAATGATCTTAGGCATATAATAACAGTTTTCTAGCTCTAAGATCTTTCTAAAAGATAACTTTAACATATATGTCCCCACAGCTTCTGCCTGGATGGACTCTCCTCTAGTGTCGTAGAGCTCGAGTCATCTTTCTTTAGTACTCTAATATTCTATAGCTCCTGTAATAACTTGTATATATGAGAACCGCAGGTAGTATCTAATATCCAAGAGTCTGAATTGGAAGAACGTAATGACAAAATTGTATGTATCTCATACATACCTTTTGGTGCGTCACTAGCACTAGCCTTTATAATTGCAAGATATAACTTGTAATTTTTTTTTCAGTATCCTGCCTTACCATAGTGAAAGCAGAAACCTTGTCTGGAGACTTTCTTCCCCTTCTTCTTCAACTTACCACCCTTAAGGTTCAGTGCTTTCTTTGAACCCTTAAAGCCTGACTTCTTCTTAAAGATTTTACCCATAAGAAGAAATGGAGCCTTTTCTTTCTTTATGTGGCTCTTAGCTGTCTTAAGCATGTTTAACAGCTAGGCAAGGAGGTATTCAATTTGTTCATGTGATAGTTCATGACAAACTGAGCTAATAACTCAGGGAGAGATTGCAAGATCAAATCCTGACTTAATTCTCCATCCATCATAAAATCCAATTGACCCAATCTGGTGATCAAGTCAATGACTTTCAGTACATGATTTTGTACGGATGATCCCTTAGTCATTCTAGCATGAAATAACTGCTTAGATATCTTATATCTAGTAGTCCTACAATGTTCTCCATACAACTCTTTAAGATTGAGAAGTATGAATTGAGTATCCATGCTCTCATGCTGCCTCTGGAGTTCATTGCTCATAAAGGTCAGTATAATGCACTTGACAATTAAACTATCATTCTTCCAGATCCTGTATGTAGATATCTCCTCCTTAGTGGCATCATCCCCAACCTCTTGAGGTTCAGGGACATCAAGAATATAGGAGAGCTTCTCTTGAGTGAGTACAATCTTTAAATTTTTTAACCAGTCCACATAATTGAGACCAATCAACTTGTTGGAATCTAAACTTTCTTATAATGATAATAAAGATATCATTTGTAGAATTTAATCTATAATAAATAAAGAATATTACATAAGAAAACAACTCATGTTGACTTACACAATTAAATAAGATCTTTTAGATTTTATTGTGCTTCTCATTATTTTATCGAACATCATAACTCTCTACTATGATGAACGAGATATATTCTATATTTTATCTTAGTGAGATTGGGATCCTAATTCCTCATAATGTTCTTGTGTTAACATAATAAACCCTTATGAGTTCATAGGTAGAAAACTCTTTCAATTGCATCTCATATAATTTTTAATATTATATCTTGGCCTCTAAAATATTATTAGCCTTATGGTATCACAACAAGTTATAATATTTTAGTTAACTATGATTCTTCATTTCAATACAGTCAAATTCAAATATTACTGTCCTTGTGGTAACACAACAAAGCTGTACATCCAAAATTACCGTAAGCATCTTTTATGCATCGAAAATGTATTATATCAATCTTTATGATAAGCCTTATGGTAACACAACAAGCTAGCCATAGTTCACAATGTAACATTAACCTAGCATGAAAGAAGGCCCCTAGTAGTATTTTCAACATTAGGATATTTTCAATATCAAGATCGCTTTATCAAATTGGCCAGATAAGTAGATGGGGGTCCCCCCATTACTTTTCTTAAATATCAATAAATTGACCAGATCAGATAATAAAATCAATTAAAGAATCACCTTTAGTACTTTCTTAGATACCAATTGATCAAGAATTGGTTAACCCATTATTGCATATCACTACCACTTAATATAATTTTTAATGAGGGCTTCTTTGGTCCCATGCATATTCTAACTATATAATGCTAATTTATACTAATATATATCAGTATTAAATATTTTATATGTGCCAGTGTAATATATAGACATTCATCATCCTAGGACAATCTTGCAGCATAACCCCATTATGCTAGGACAACCTTATGTCAGGATGTGGTGGATCATATATGCATCAATTTATATCATCATATGAAAGCATAATTGATGATTTAATTAATTTTATAGCATGAATCATAACATGCATCACATAAACATTATATATATAATTAATTTTTCATCACAGGCTGCATCTTACTTCTGTAATGATTATGATGAACTCCATAAATCAGGACAATGACTTTGGAGTTATGATGAGATCATACCTATGAGACCTAAAAATTTAAAAATTTTGATTTAAAATATTTTTAATCATAGGAGTATTGAGTAGGAGATTAATGTTCCGGATAGACTAGCACTTTCTATGTATGCTCGATGGAGAGGGCGGCTGATCTCATAAGCTACTTATGTGAGACACTAATACAAAGATGTGGATGCTCATTAGAGAATGAGTTTACTGAATTGATCTGACTTAAGAAATATCTTATGGAATCTACGTACCCATCGAAAGATGTTTTCTTATAGTGGGAGTTGTGTATATAATCTTTTGACCTGAGACTATCCTAGAACCTTGTATATATGAATCTATATTTTGGTTCATATTCATTCATGACTTAATCATGTATGAAATAATTTGGATATAGTAGAATATGTATGAAGATTATGAGTAGGTCAATATAGAATTGATCACTCCTGGTAAGAGGAGATCGCATCCTACTTGCTATGATCGATTGATGATTTAGGAAGCCTTTGATCAAAATAAAATGAATATTAAAAAGAGTTTTTAATATTTTATTAATCAAATTATCATTAAAGATTAAGAAAAATATAAATATGATATTGAATTTGATATCATTCTATATTCAGAGTCATATTCAGGATGCAGGGTGATCATAGGATTGAATTGCATGGTAACTTTCCATGGAAGGATATTTTTGATATTTCTATCAAAATTTTATATCTTTTAGATAGATATGATATATTACTAGATATCAATCTTATCTATAAGTTTGATCAAATTAAAAAAATTTAATTTGATTGCCAATTAGAAAGAATTCTAATTGCTAAAATTGGATTAGCTTGATTGGACCTTGATTGGTTATATTAAATTCTAATCAAAATCAGATTGACTTGCACTCGAATCTATTACTAACTAGAAGTGAAACCCAATGGTCACATTACAAAAAAAATTGATCAGGGTCTAATTAGATTAGATCATGTTTGCAAAATAGATATGCTAGCACATGTTGCAAATTCTAGCTCCTTGTTTCAAATTGGGTTCGAAATTAATTATAAATTGGACTAATTAAATATAAATTAATTTAAACTAATTTAGATTAGAGTTGGGTTAACTCTTGGCTACATGTACTAAAGATTTGGTACCATATAATTGAAAGAACCAGATCTAGGATTTCAAGGTTAGATCTTGAAACTTTTTCAAGATCAGGTAGTGGAAGACTAAAATAAATCAAAATTTATCTTATAAAACTAAAGAATTCCTAGATC
>NC_025996.2:50906533-50907511 GCF_000442705.2 Elaeis guineensis
GTATCTTTTTGATTCTAAGTTCTTTTTGCCAAAAATTCATTGAACTAAATTTTGAGCTTAATTCTCATCTCTCCTTTCTTAAAAGCTCAAAACTATCTTTCATATGATCAATCTCTTAAATAGACCTCTTCTCTCAAGTTTTAAATTTTTTTAAAATTTTTTCATCATTTTTTTTAAATTTTTCTAATCATGAGTCGACCCATAGGGTCGACCCTAAAGTAAACTTGTAATTTTCATTAAATCCATCAGATGTTCTGTTTTATTGAAAAATCTCTGCTTGTAAAAGAGTCGACCCTTTGCCTTTCGTCTTCCTCATCCCATCGAACAAAAACCTCCTCCCTCTCCACTCTCTCAACTGCAAAAATCTTTTAAAATCTCTCTTCCCACCGTGTTTCCCCCTTCAAATCATCCTTTTTGGAACTTAATCCCTCTTCCTTTTCTTCTTCGTTTGGGCGGATCAAACTTACCCTAGCTTCAAACCCTCTTCTCCAAACCGACAGTCCATCTTTCCAAAATCTTTATTTTTTCTCTAAAATTTTTTTCACTCTACCTCTCATTAGGTCTTCTAAACTGCTTGCAAGTCTCACTTGTCCGAAATGGCTCTCAAATTGAAGCTACTGCAGAGAAAAAAGTCTGTTCGTGGGTTAGAGGAGAATGTGCATAGAAAAAGAATGGCAGCCGAGCCCTCTCCTGCTCCAACCTCAGTTTCAGATCCTGTTCCAGCCTCTTCACAGTCCTCACTCAGTCCAAGCAAGGTACCTCTCTCCAATCGAAAAGTAGAACTTGGAAAGAACATAGATTTTAAGTTTTCTTGACAAAGAAAAATTCTCAATTGGATCAAAAATTAAAAGTCAAGGATGGGAGTTTTACTGTCTATTGAAGAAAAATACTTATGTTAATTTGGTCAGAGAATTCTATCTGAATTTAAGTTACTATAATGGAATAGTAAAGTCTTCAGTGAAAGGTGTTAACATTATT
>NC_025996.2:50907611-50948189 GCF_000442705.2 Elaeis guineensis
GGAGGGTCCAAAGGGAACAGCGACGGTTTCGAGATGCAGCAGCAGGCCCAGCAGGACAGCATTGGATGGTTGGCTTCGGAGGACTCAAGTACAGAGTCGATTTCTACCACATCAGGGGGACTTCGAATTCAGGTGGAGCACCGAGCAGAGGTGGCTTCATAGGTGGAGAGGGTTTCAGTAGCAGCAAGTGTCGGTTTAAGAATGCTGCGGTCTCTTTAGAAAAGTCTAGGGCAATAGTTGATTCGGCTGTCAAGTAGAAGGGTGCCTACAAAAACTCTAGAGTAGTGCAAAGGAGCAAGCCAGGGTCTTCAATGATGGAGGAGGTCATCCCAAAGGCCTCAAAGGGAGCTCAGCAGTTGAAGAGGATTGGCGAAGGCAAGAGGTCCGCACAAGGGGATGTCAGGGTGCGTATCCATAGTGGGATCATGCAGGAAGACACTATCGGGTGTGCCAAGGCTGGGATGCCGCACCAAGATGGAGATTGTAGGAGTTGGTGTGGTACTCCCAAGCTTTAGAAAGCCATAAGAGGAGACAAGGTGTTGGCTCCAGGAGGCTAGAACCGGTTTGGGGTCCTAGGGCTAGGATAGGAGTGGTCCTAGGGTAGAGCATTGCATAACTCTCCATAGGCTCAAAGTTCAGGCGACGAGGACTTCGAGAGGCTTGGTTGGGGCTTCGGATATTTAAAGATATAGGGTGAGGCAAGGAACCAGATCTAGGGTTGAAGACTGTGGAGAAATAGTAGATTCAAGAATTTAGATCGACTTACTGACTGGGTTGACCAAATCATAGGTGGATTGACTTAGTGCCAGTTGGGTTGACTATATCTAAGAGAAATAGAAGATAGGATTTTAAAAAATCTAGCACGGCACGCAGGTGAGTTGACTCAATCTTAGTATGAGTCGACTTAGTCTCATATTAGTCGACTCAATCTGAAACTGAGCCGGCTCAGTTGCGCAGGTAGAGCTGCATAAGATTTTTATATGGGTTTGGGATCGGATTTGATCCAAGAGTTCTTAAAGCCTAGTATAATAGGTCTTAAAAGGACTAACCAAGGGTTTGGACTGGGGATCAAGTCCAAGGGACGAGAGCATGTGAGATATAGGCTTGGTGAGTGCTTTCATGCATTGGGTTAGCCTAGAAATTTTTTTGGTCTCGGATCGTTGAACTCATTGTATTGGTATATATACAGATCATTGTAATACCAAGATAGAGGAATAAAAACAAAGCTTTTTCTCTTGAAACCCTAGCTGCCATCTCTCTTTCTCTCTCTCACGCTCTCATCCACGATCCAATCAGATTTCCATGTTCTTCTTGTTCTTTTCTCAGATTTTTGAATTAACATCCAGATTTCATGCAAGATATCGGTCCACTGCTGGTATCACAGAGGTACCAAGTCATAACAGGATCAGATAAGATAACCACAACTGTCAAATCCCAAAAAATCAGCTAGAAATCTTGAAACTTGCACCTAAAGGAGTTGGGATGGCCTCCAACTATTTTTTTTACGGCTTTCACCTAGATCTATAAATAGAGATAACCAAGGGACCCCAAGGTATGCAATCTCTCTCTCTCGTACACTCCTTTCCATCTGTTTTATAAGTTTCTGACTTGAGCTTCGGAGGATATCTGCTGGAGCCAACTATGGCTAGGGATTTGTTTGCAAGTTCGATCATCATCACCTTGCTGATCGGTATCCATCTCCAGCCAACCCGTTCCAAGTCGGGAATCTACAACAATACCATACCTCCAATTCACCTACAAATATTCATGGTTCAAGTGAAAATTGCCATTGGAGGTTTGCTTGGACTGTCGATTATAGAGTATCTTCGACCTAGAGTTTAGAGTTGGTTCTACACCAAAGAGTAGTGAGGAGGGAGACCAAGCATGAGCTTAAAGGTTTCTTGAGAATATCGAAAAAATGCATTAAGAGATTGAGGCATAGGTATATATATCATAGCAATATTATAAGAACCGCATAATAAGCATCGCATAAAGCGTAACTTCCAAGGGTAGGAGCTAGTCGGCCTCCACTCGGAGGATAGATTGAAGGGTGAAGGAAAGAAACTAAAGGTAATATATGGTTCTCTCAAAATTCTGAAGAAGATAGGAGAGAATGCCTTCTAGCTTGATTTGTTACCATACATGGAGGTGTACTCAATAGTCAATACTAAAAAGTTTGAAGCTATTTAAGCCTTGTAGATTAAATGAATACCAAGGCCAAGAACTAATGTTGCCAATTATGGATGACCTATGGATAAAGCAAGAAAAATCTTTGGAAGAGGATTGCATCATCAAGAGAAAGGTTATAGAAACTATGCACGGAAAGATCAAGTATGTTTTCAAATCAATCAAAAGTGTTAGCTTCAGAGTAAAGTCAAATGGTTTAGTCATAAGATAGAAAAATAAATATTTTTCCACCTTCAGTTTTGATGGGACATGAACTAAATTTCCTAAATAGAGGAAGCTCTAATCCAAGATCATAACCAAACTCAATGTAGACCACTTTGGCCACTATGGATCAAGTTGGACAGGATCCAAGAGTGAGATTTGCCACATCATGAAGCTAAGTCACTATCTAAACTTTCGATGGCCATTACTTGGTTATACAATACCTAATTAAGATGATTATTTTTATTGGATAACTTTTTGAGATCTACAACATGACATCCCACCCTTTAAGAAGTGGCACATCTAGTGATTAGGCTTAAATGTCATTGTTTAGGCTCTAAACTTTGCTAGTCAAATCAAAAAAATTTCAAAAAGAGATTTGACATCAAGATCTACTTCCTATAGAAATTTAATTTTTTTTTTTGTTTCTACTAGTTATATTTATTTTAGAAAAGTTAGTCCTATTAGAACTAGAAGAAGAATCCGACCCTACTTGTGTAAAGGTAGACCTTTCTATTATAAATACTGGTTATATACCTTAGTTTTATCACAATCAATAAAAAAAAAGGACATTAATCCTACTTTCACAACTTTTCTATCTTATTTTAATCTTCTTTTGTAGGATTCTTTCTTCTCCCTGATTAGATCATAGCAGCTCCATTATGCCCCCAATTGATGATCTCCTTTCCACTTATCTTTCTTATTGAGATCTTTATGTGGAACCACAGCCAGTAGCTTATCCAGCTTGACAAATGCACCCATATTAGCACCATAAAATATGGTGGGAGTTACATGTTAGATGTATGCCCTAGAAATCTAGATGGCAGACACATTATAATAATTCTAGATATATTTTTATATGTAAATAATTGATTTATCAATAAAGTGGATATTTTTTATCCATTCTTATATTATGTATCCGAGAATCATTCAAAAAATTAATAACTTAAAGATACATATCCTAAAGAGTTTAGATTTGAGATATGTATAATTAATTCCTAAATTACTCCCGATCGATGAATCATCATAGAGATGGTGATTGATCCGGTTAGATCGACGCACGGATCACTTTCTTTGGATAGATAAGTCTTAGGTCTATAGTGTAGAGATACTGAGCAAGAGTGCGGGTGGTTGTTGGAGAACATCGGTACTGAGCATGATCATACGAAAGATCACATGGATGTCTACTCACTCATCAGTGATCTTCTCGATGTTGTAGTAGTGTGAATGATTTCTTGACCCGTGGTGCCTCTACTGCTCATAGTGGAGTTACTGTAGTTTGACTGCATATAAACATAGCCTCCTAGTCATTTGGATCTTTGTAGTGTATGTTGGCTATAGTAGGTTCATTATAAGAGTAGGATGCACACTTGTAAGGGATCTCTCGATCTTAGTAAATAATGAGTAGTCCTATGAGATTTGAAAAGCTAAATGATATGCCTTAAATTTATCGTAAGTATATAGTGTGCAATGTAGCACATCCGACGAGTACGTGTCGATCCATGAAAAATTAAATTTTAAAGTATGTTCAAATATTTGCTCAGATGAGTTTTAAAGAAAAAGATGAGAGATTATTTGTTGGATTACTATTAAAGCAGTAAATTAATTAATTATAAAGATAAATAATCTAAAGAAGATCTAAGACTTTTAAATCCACTAGATCAATGAATTAGAGAGCTTTCCTATGATTTCTCTTATAATGTCTCTTGATTAAAGTGTAAAATATGAACAAGTATGGATCATGAAGAGATTTAACTCAACTATAATTCATCAAGTATTTTGCTTTCATCCTAATTAAGAGATTTTTTTTTCTCCTTTGTCTCTTGTGTTATCCAAGTATGGGCTATAAAGGGCTTAAACCCAACTATAATCCATCAAAGTTTCAATAAGAAAGGAGAAGAAAGGATTTAGTGATTTATGAGTCTTCTACCAATCATTCCCTTTTACACTGAATCAAGCATGGACTATGAAGAAATTCTGACCCAACGATAGCCCATCAAGTCTCTTGGCAAGAGAGATATAAAGGAGAAAGACTCTAAAAATTAAAAGTTCGAAAAAAAAATTTAAAAAAAAGGCTTGTATTCATGGTCTAGCTTCATCACAAACTCCAGAAAGATTGCTTAGCCAGACATAGTTTGATTTGAAGTCCAAAAAAATAAAATAAAATAAAATCTTATATTACTTGTAAAATTTAACTTACAGAATTTAAAAATTATAAAATTTAAAAATATAAAAATTTAAACTACTCTACTGTAGAAATTAAAATTATAAAAAAAAATAACAGAAGAAAAAAAATTAATTCATTGCTGAATAAAAAATTTGATACAAAATTTTTTAACTCCTAAGCTATTAACGAGGCTTGGAGTTGGAACAAAAAATAAAAATAAAATAAAATATTTTTTTATAGAACCTAACTTCTCTCTCTCTTGGCTTGGGGCCAACCTTCTTCTGACTGACTCTCCTTCTCATATGTTGAAAGGATAGAAGAAAGTGAAAACAAGATGACGAAAAAGATTTAAAAAGTGGATATGCCTACCTATCACATGGGCCCTCTATAAGAGTTATGGTGTGGAGAGAGAGATCAGAATATGAAAGTGTAGAAGCCTTCTTATAAGTGTTAGAGAGAAGAAGATTTCGTATTTTTTCGATGTGGGATTAATGAAAAGAATAAAAACTAAGAAATAGATGCTAGATTTTTCTCAAATTTTAATGCCCAACATCCTAGCCGTGAATTTGTTTTCACGTCCCAGGCTTTCATCGCGTCCACTCTGCTTCTTCCTTTCCTGGCCACTTTTTCTTCTTCCCGCGTGCATTCACAATCATGCTGCATTTTCTCTCTGTCGCACGCCCAGCATCACGCCACGTTGCGCCCTTGTTTGAAAAAAATCATTAGGTTTCGCTTCAAATGCTGCTTCAGCCTTCTTTCCATGTGAAGCTCCAGGACCCATCCTTTTATCTTCCATGCAGTCCACCATGAACCACTCTTTGCCTTTGGTCCACCATAGACCATGTGGAGGGGAGATACCTATGAACAGTGTGAAAATTTTTTTGGTCTTCCCTCGTACAACCTTTTTCATCATAAATGTTCATGAGTCCACGCATGCATAGCTTTCTCATGTGGATCTTTCTCCGTGCATGTGCGAACATGCATCCGACAAGCTTGGGCTACGGTTTGGGCTTCAACTTTATTTTAGGCTTGTTTACTACAAATATTAAGGCTTTTGTCTGGTTGTTTTATAAATGAATCTTCATAATTTATAATTTTTAAAAATATAAAAAGTATTAAATACAAAATAATAGAGATTAAATAGCATACATTTAATACTTTTTATGTTATTTTTAATATGATTATCATATCCCCCCAACTTATTCATTGCTAGTCCCTTAGCAATGCAATATAAGCTTTTTTTTTTTTGACAATGCTTCATTAAGATCCTTCTTTACAAAAGTAGACCTAGGATTAAAGTCAAAAAATTTAGCAAGTATCACAAACTAAATATTGAGTTTTAGAAGTAAATTTATAGTTAATATAATTAAAAATTTTAGAATACATTTAAAGATCTACCGCACTTGTATTTGTAAGGGATTAACTTAGCATTTGAGTACTGGCTTGTAAAGGACAATGTATCTTCTTTTATACCTTATTTTGGTTAATTTTTCTATACACACCTAAATATAGTTCATGAACTTAAGGTAGCTTTTATACTGCCTTTTTTTCTCTTCTCTCTTTTCTTTTTTTTCTCTTTTTTTTTAGTGCTAAGCATCCTGGCCTTCCCTTTACCTTTTGATACGAATCTCTACGCTTGACTTAGGTGCAGAGACCCAATAATTAAGCTTAGAGCAATCCACATATACTCTGTGTTTTTGTACTTTTATTTTAGGCAGATAGCTCTTTTCTTAAATTTAAATTTTTGATTAGAGTATATATCAATCATCAATTTTAAGTGATAATTGAATCATTAGTTGGTCTTACAATCAGTACCTATTTTATCTTATCAGTGTGCATGTGTAGTTAGAAGTACTAATAGCCTTTAGGTGATCTAAGTAAGATCCTAAAAGTCTATCCAACTAATCTACTCCTTAACTCACTATAATCATTAGCAAATATTCTCTAACTTTTATTATCTTTTTCTAATCTATTTTACTTAATTCTCTTTTTGACACATGGTTTATTCAAAATTTTCTTTTAAAAGATTTTTTTTTAATTTTAAAGATTTTCAAGAGATATATTTTTTCAAAATTTTTCAAAACTATTTTTAGAAGACTTTTTCTACCCCCCCAATTAAATATCATTATCTCTAATAAAGGAGGAAAGAAAATGTAATATAAGAAAGAAAAAGAAAGATGTCACTTGGTAAATATGTGTTCTGTGTTGAAGGTGATCTGGTGTGATATTGGCTTGAAGTCTGAAATTTAAAGATGGATATCTCTGTTTATTCAATAGAAAAGATATTAGTTTAAAGAAATTGGATTTTCTCTCAGAAGTACTAAGTTTAATATCTTCAGCCAGACAAAATATTGAAAGTAAATTAATTAAGATAAGTTAGTTCATATAGAACCATGGCTTCGTCAAAAGATTTTTTGGAAGTTTCAAGAATGGTTTTATCTTGACCATTAACTTTAAACAACAGCATCATTACTTGAGTTTTTAATTTTTACAGCTCCATATGAGAAGACTTGTTTAACTAAGAATGGTCATGTCCATCTAGACTTAAGCTTTTCAGAAAATAGGTGTAATCTAGAATTATATAGGAGAACTTTTTGTTCAAGAGTAAATAATTTTTTCATAATTGCTTGATCATGAAATACTTTGGTTCATTCCTTGTACACCAGCATTCTTGTAAGTTTCATTTCTAAGTTCTTCTAATTCAATAATTTGAAGCTTTTTATGGTTTCCAGCTATGTCCAGTTATGTTTAAATTTTAATAGCCCACATGGCTTTGTGCTCTAGCTCAACAGGTAAATGGCAAGTTTTTCAAATGCAATCCTATAGAGAACATTCCTAGGTTGGTTTTAAAGGCGGTTCGGTATGCCTATAGCGCATCAACTAATTTGAAGGATTAGTCCTTTCTATTGGCATTAACAGTTTTCTTCAAATTTATTTGATTTGTCTATTGGATACTTCTACTTGCCCACTAGTTTGAGGGTGATAAGGTATGGCCACTTATGGATGATATTATATTTTTTCATTAATGTGGTAAAGGGTCGGTTGCAAAAGTGTGTTCTTCGATCACTAATGATTGCTCTAGGAGTGTCAAAGTGGGAGAGATATTTTCTTTCAAAAATTTTGTAACCATTTTGCTATTTGTAGATTTACAGAAAATAGCTTCTACCCACTTTGAGACATAGTCAACAGCCACTAAAATATATTTATTTTCTAAATGAGTTTGGAAATGGATCCATAAAATCGATCCCCCACACATCAAAAATTTCAACCACTAAAGATTGGGATAGAGGCATCATGTTTCTCTTAGTGATTCATCCCATTTGTTGGCATCGAGCATAACTCCTAGAGTACTCGTGTACTCCTTAAATAAATTGGATCAATAAATTCACATTGGAGACTTTGGCAGCTATTTTTTTGGATACAAATTGACCACCACATACTTAGTTATGACAGAAAGATAAAATACTTCTAACTTTATTGTCTGGGATACACCTTTTAATGATTTGGTTAGGATACTATTTAAAAAATTATAGATCATCTTAAATGAAATACTTTACTTGGATAGAAAATTTGTGTCTGTCCTGAGTGGTCCAGTGGAAGAAACTTTATCAATAGCTAATAGTTGACAATATCGGCATACCATAGTTCAGTGGACACGGACTTGAGCTGTTCATCAAGAAAAATTCATTGATGGGTGGTTCACAGATGGTGCGACTATGATTCGGGACAAGTGATCAGCTACTGCATTTCTCTGTTCTTTTTTTATCCCTAATTTCTAAGTTAAATTTTTAAAAGAGCAAGATCCATTGTATCAAGTGCACCTTGGTATCTTTTCTTTGCTAGAAATGTCTAATGGCTGAGTGATCAGTATAGATAATGGTATGTGACCCAACAATAGGACCTAAATTTTTTTAGGATCTTGCATAGTAAATAACTCTAGGAAACTTATTAATTTTTTGACCTAAAACTACATCTGCAGCATGATCGGACACATCACATATGAGTTCGAAAGGTTCAAATCAGACAAGAGATTGATGATGGGAGCTGAAACGAGTGTCTTTTTAAGAATTCAAAAGATTCTAAACACTCAGGAGTAAACTCAAACTTAATTTTTTTTACTAACAGGTTTGTTAATAGGCAAGCCACTTTGCTGAAATCGACAATGAATCTTCTATCGAATCCAGCATGTCTTAAAAATAAATAAATTTTTTTGATAGACTTGGATGGTGGAAGACTTGCAATCAGGTCTATTTGACTTTGTCTATTTCAACTCTTTTTTTAAAACTACATGGCCAGAACAATCTCTTCTTTAACCATGAATTGATATTTTTCTCAGTTGAGACTAAATGCTTCTCCTTACATCTTTCTAGGACTAATCTTAGATGATCTAAGCATTCAAAGAAGGTAGGGCGAAGACAGAAAAGTCATCCATAAAAATTTTCAGAAATCATTCCACCATATCAGAAAAAAATATTGATCATGCATCTTTGGAAGGTTGTCAGTGCATTACATAACCCAAAAGACATATGCCTATAAGCGAAAGTTCCAAATAGATAAGTGAATGTAGTCTTTTTCTAATCCTCGGGGGCTATGGAGATCTGATTATAACTAGAGTATTCATCAAGAAAATAGTAGAACTCTTATCTGACTAATTTTTCTAACATTTGGTCAATAAACGACAATGAAAAGTGATCTTTTTTTATTTATAATATTTAATTTTCTATAGTCAATACAGACCCTCCAACCCATTTGGGTCTTTGTTGGGATAAGTTCGTTTGCTTCATTTTGGACCACCGTTATGCCAGACATTTTGGGTACCACTTGTACAGGGCTTACCCATGAGCTATCAGAGATGGGATAGATAATTCTATTATCAAGTAACTTTAAGATTTTCTTTTTGACTACATCCTTCATGGGTGGGTTAAGTCTTTTCTGGACATCTTTAGTTGGTTTGACCTCTTCCTTTATTGTATCTATGTTGAACTATGGAAAGGCTTATTCCTTAATATCAGCCATGGTCCAATCTATTGCTTCACGATTCTCTCTCAGAATTGCTAACAACTCATTCTGTTTAGGATTTAAGTCAAATGCGATAATTACAGTAGATTTTTGCTGGATCTAAATATGCATACTTAAAGGCTCGGGGAGGGGTTTCAATTCTAATTTGGATGCCTCTTCTATTGATAGCTTGGGTAATGGTTTAACCATTTTCATGATTGGTTTAGTGAAAAGCTCTTATCTCTGGCTAGTCTATTATCTATAGAATTTTATTGATGTCCTAGGTTCATTGATTGGTCAGAAACTAGACTCAAGGTCGACTTCCTCATCACTATGTCAATGGATTCATAAATTTCTTTTTAAATTACATTTACATCGGTATACTGGGTGGATTCCTATTCTAGATTGAATATATTCAATTCAATAGTCATGTTTCCAAAAGATAGTTTTATAAGTCCATTTTGCAGTTGATTTTAGCATTCGCAGTAGCTAAGAATGGTCTTTCTAAATAATTGAGATATGACCCTTGGAATTCATAACTAGTTCAATCTCTAAAATGATAAAGTCTAAAGAAAAGATAAATTGTCAACCTTGATTAAAACATCCTCTACCATTCTCTTAGGGATCCTAAGAGATATATTTGCTAATTATAATGTGATCTTTGTTAGTAGAAATTTTTCCAATTTTAGTTGCTTATAAATTGAAAAAAAGAATATTTACACTAGCCCCTAAATCTAGCAAGATCTTTTCAATGTGGATCTCTCCAATATCACATAAAATTATCGGAGATTTTGGATCTTTATATTTTATTGACACATGACTAGACAAGTACGAGCTCACACTTACTACTAAAATGCTCTCTTGTGTACATTGGTGGTTTTTTTCTTGGTACAAAATTTTTTAAGATTTAGCATAGGTCGAAACTTGTTTAATCATGTCTAAAGAGGGATATTCACTTGAACTTGCTTAAACCTTCTAAAATTTTATCCAAATATTTTGATTTTTTATTGGACCTTAGTCAATTTGAAAAAGGAGCTCTAAATTTAGGTTCTGGGCTTAGTGTACTATCAGTTTCAGGAGCTTAAGTTTGTAAGGTGGGTTATTCATAAAGTGACTCAGCAGGTGAGTTCTCTCTATCATCAAATATACTACCTTATTATCCACTTGTTTTCTGGATCTTAAGGTATGAATAGCATTCACATGGTTGATTTGATTTTTTTGTTGGGATCGTAGACCATTTTGATTTCTAGGTTGGGCTCCGGTTGGCTAGGTAGCCTACCTTATTTTGTTCACTCATGCAGAGGCTAGCTAACCCACCTATATTTTCAAACTAAGGCTGGAAGTGGGCTCGGGCCAGCCGAGGCCCATCTAGTTGGGTCGGCTTCAGGTCGGGTTTCGGGCTCAGCCCGAAACCATTCAGGCCGGGCTTGGGCCAAATATAGGGTCCTTTTATTTTCGGACCGAGCTCGGGCTTACCTTTGGCCCGATCCGAACCCGGCCCGGGCCCGAGCTCGATCATAAGCCCGATTATAAGCTTGATCATAAGCCGACCCCGTGCTTCGACCATTGCCGTCCTCACTCTCGATCCTCCCTGCACTCCCGCTGGCCGTCGGTCTCCGCCGTCGATCTCCCCTCTCCTCCATTAATCCCAGATCCCCCCTTGCCCTCGAGATCCATAAATCATAGATTTCGATTGGAAGCCAGAATAGGGGAACGATGAAGAGAGAGCCTCAGGAGAGCGGTGAGGAAGTTGGAGGGTATCCAGTGGTGGAGATGCTGTTGAGTGGCAAGGGCAAGATGACGATGATGGAGGAGCAGGATGGTGGAGTGGATGAGCTCTTGGCCATGCTCGGGTACAAGGTCCGATCCTCAGACATGGTGATGTCGCCCTGAAGCTCGAGCAGCTCGAGATGGCCATGGGCAGCAGCACCGCCCAGGACGATGCCTTCCTCTCCCCCCTCGCCTCTGACACCGTCCACTATAACCTTCTGACCTCTCCACCTGGCTCGAGAGCATGCTCTCTGAGCTCAACACCCTGCCTCCTCCCCTCCCCCCACCTCGATTCCAAACCACCAAAGTAACCAGCTCGATCTATCGTCGATCTCCATAGCTATAGCTTCGGCCTCCATTCTCGATCCGACGGAGTGCTCTACTTTGACCATCGTCGACTTGCCAACCCCACGGTGCCAGTCGGAGTACGATCTCAAGCCCATCCCCTCCACCATCACCACCGCCTCCGACCGCATCGTGTATGGGTGGAGCGTCGGTGGAGCTGAACGCACGGGATCGCAAGCGAACACACGAGAATGCACGGGCTGGCCCAATTTGTTCGGGTCGGGCTCGGGCCTGGGCTCAGGTCGGGCTCGGGCCTGGATCTTTTAAACATTTTCGGGCCTCAGCCCGACCCAAAGCTCGATAAAAAATTTCGAGCTGCACTTGGGCTGGGGTCCGGCTCGGTCCGGCCCGGCCCACTTCCAGCCCTATTTCAAACGGACTATGACTTGGGTGTTAGCATTTATGAGTTGGCCCATGATTTACATGAAATTGCTCAATGTAGCATTGGTGTCAGCATTAGATTTGATCAGGACTTCTAGACTTTTCTCTAGAGAACTAAGTTTCTTTTCATTATTATTGAAGCCTGGTGGGTTGTTTATCACAGGGTTAAACCTTGAATTTTAGTGGTTGAAGCTAGGACTATGTTACCCAGCTATGCAACCCAAGAGGGGAGGGGGGTGAATTGGGTTTTTAAAATTTTAAAGTTAATTTAGAACCACAAGAATTAAGTAATAGTAAAAAGTTATGCGTAGTAAGTGATTTAAGCTAGGTGTAGAAATGAGATGCAAGAATGCAAGAAAATAAAGAGATTTAGATAGAGAGTAAGTAAGCACACTACAAACAATCAAGATTTATAGTGGTTCGGTGCCAACCTTGCACCTACATCCACTCTCCAAGCTCCTATTTAAAAATTTAAATCCACTAAAATGTATTCAATAAGAATACAACGTCGGTACCTCCGACTCTAGCTATCCAAGCTAGAATACTTATTTTTCAGATACAAGCCAATCCAATACAATTCGATTCAAGGTTCGGATTAATCTATCCAAATTTTGGAACCCTTCCAAAACTAAAAATCAAGACAAAAGCAGAGTATGAGAGTTAATGACAAGAAATACAAGTTTAGCTCCTTTAATGAGCAAATAAAATCTTAAATACACTTTACACAATAAGGAAGAATCTTTTTTGATTTTTCTCAAGGTTGTTGAAGACTTAAATGAGCTTTTGAGGGATTGATGAACTTGAAATGAAAGCTTTTTTTGCTTAAAGAGGACTTTTTGCTTAAGGCTAAAATGAATACTTGAAAATCTTATCTTTTTCCCTCCTTCAAGTACCTTTATATCTTCAATGGATGCTAGAGAGTGATCTGGACAAGATTAGAGCCGTTGGAGTGTATTAAATAAGCATTAAATATGGTCAAAATAAGCTGAAAAATTAACCGTTACAGAGATTTTTCGTTGCAGGGGTCGACTCATAGAATCGACCTCTGCACAGGGGTCGACTCATAGGATCGACCTCTATGGTGCAGAACAGAAAGTCACTGTTTTGTATCTTTCACTTTCACAGACAACAGAGGTCGACCCTTAGGATCGTCCCCTTTGGGTGTGCCAGTCAAAAATAGCATGCCATTCAGTCTCTTTTGACAGAGGTCGACTCATAAGGTCTATCCTTTTCTTTAAATTTGATTTTCTCTCAAAATATACATTCAAAAAATATAAAATTACCTCCAATAGATCACAAATCTTTTATTTTTGCTCTTGAGGCTTTCAAATCAAACTTAATAAAATTATGATTTTGCTCTTGAGATATAATAAATCTTTTTCGAAGTCAAAATCATTAGTAACCCCCTCAAATATTTTGTAATCATCAAATCAATTCTTGGAGCAACAATCTCTTCCTTTTTGATGATAACAAAATACTTGAGCAAAATTAAATATAACATATATAAAGTATTGATTAAAAATTTTAAATTTATAAAGATGCATCACTTAAATATTATAGCCAATTATTTGAATAAAATGCATCATGAGTAGTTTGAAGATTAGTTTGAAAATTGCTTATAAGATAATTTTCTTTGATAAATTTTTTTTGATAATTTTACTTATTGTCTGATTTTATTTCTCTACTTCTCCTTTTTGACAACATTAATTAAGATCTTAAGGGGTTTTTAAAGAAAAATAAAAAAGACTCTCCCTCACTATAGCAATCATAAAGGACATTTCAATTTGCTCATATAGAAGATATTATCATTCATAATATTTCATAGAACATATATGAGATATTTTTTATATCACATAATTAAGATATTTCAATTGATGTCATTCATAAAAATCAATCCAAATGACATTCATAGAAGTTAAAAGCATATATATATGTATCCAAATATGACTGAATACTTAAGTGTCACAATACATAAAAGTCAAATCAAAATATATAGGCCATACAAAAGTCATGGATAACAAAAAAAATAACTTTTCATGAGTCAATCAGCCAACAAATATAAAGGCCATAAGCTAGATCCTAGACATAAAAGACTAACTATGTTAGATCTAATAAATATCATGGCTGGAGGCATCAAAATTAGAGATATGATGAGTCTCAGGATCAAAGCCATGGGTACGTCCTCGACCACATCTGTCTCAGCCACGGATAGAAGTATCGGCACGAGCAGAAGAGCAAGAAGGTCCTGGAGCCTGGGAAGCTATGGATTGTGCTAGGAGAGAAAATCTGATGGTGTCCAATTGTTCCAAAGCTCTCGACAAGGACTGCATCAAGGCACCAATCTGAGTAGAGACAGTCTCACTGGAGCCCCTGATCTCTCTCCTCAAAAAATCAAAGCCACTCTGCAAAACACCTCGAAGCCTAGCCACCTCCGCAGACAGGTCGGAGACCTCCATGATGTTCTCTTATGGCTGGAGATGGGCTAAGACTAATACCTACCTCTGCAAATCCAAAACTCTGCCCGTCAGTCTCAGAATATATCCCTCAAGCTTTCAATACGTGTAGACTGAGCTGTAAGCATCTGAAAGATAGTAGAGATATGAGGGATCAAGGTCTGGTCTGAAACAGCCTGAGATGTCATCCTTTAAGTAAAATCTGAGATGGCAAACTGTTGGGATAAAATGGAAACAACATGCTGGGACATCAACTCAATCTGATCGTCTGTAAGTCTGATCTCTAAAGGATCTACTCTGCTCCCTGACTGTGGTACAGAAGCATCCCTCCTCACTGACTCTGAGGGATCAGCCTCGTGATCAGACACGAACTGAATATCAGGAGATGCTCTGTGATCACGAAGAGGTGAAGACGGTCCCTTCTCCTCTGCTCTCTCCTCAACATCTTTCGACCAACCGCCATCAGTCTTTGAAAAACCCATGCGATGCAGTATGTGGCAGTTGATGATGTCAGAATGTGATAATCTGGTGACAGCCTATCCCTCAAAATAGACTTTGAACCTCCTAAAGACCAGGGTGAGTGCCATACCATAAGGCAAGTGAGCCTTGGACCTATTTAGGATCTCCCTCATGGCCTCAATCATCAGAGTAGGAAGGTTCAAGGGGTCTCGATGATCACATGGTACATGATGCATATATCCCTACCAGATAAGAGGTCATGCCTGCCACTCCTAGGGACAAAAAGTTTGGTCACCATGTGATACAAAAGTCTCATCTCTACAAAAATATCCATGTTTCTAATTTATTTAAATTTTCAGTAAATGCTCTCTCTAAAATAACACTTAGTCCCTTTTCTTTGATTGGGAGCTCCATATGAGTATAACCTTCACAAGGAAAATACAAGATTTGTCCCAAATGCAATGTATCAAGAATAATGTTAACACCTTTCACTGAAGACTTTACTATTCCATTATAGTAACTTAAATTCAGATAGAATTCTCTGACCAAATTAACATAAGTATTTTTCTTCAATAGACAGTAAAACTCCCATCCTTGACTTTTAATTTTTGATCCAATTGAGAATTTTTCTTTGTCAAGAAACTTAAAATCTATGTTCTTTCCAAGTTCTACTTTTCGATTGGAGAGAGGTACCTTGCTTGGACTGAGTGAGGACTGTGAAGAGGCTGGAACAGGATCTGAAACTGAGGTTGGAGCAGGAGAGGGCTCGGCTGCCATTCTTTTTCTATGCACATTCTCCTCTAACCCACGAACAGACTTTTTTCTCTGCAGTAGCTTCAATTTGAGAGCCATTTCGGACAAGTGAGACTTGCAAGCAGTTTAGAAGACCTAATGAGAGGTAGAGTGAAAAAATTTTAGAGAAAAAATAAAGATTTTGGAAAGATGGACTGTCGGTTTGGAGAAGAGGGTTTGAAGCTAGGGTAAGTTTGATCCGCCCAAACGAAGAAGAAAAGGAAGAGGGATTAAGTTCCAAAAAGGATGATTTGAAGGGGGAAACACGGTGGGAAGAGAGATTTTAAAAGATTTTTGCAGTTGAGAGAGTGGAGAGGGAGGAGGTTTTTGTTCGATGGGATGAGGAAGACGAAAGGCAAAGGGTCGACTCTTTTACAAGCAGAGATTTTTCAATAAAACAGAACATCTGATGGATTTAATGAAAATTACAAGTTTACTTTAGGGTCGACCCTATGGGTCGACTCATGATTAGAAAAATTAAAAAAAATGATGAAAAAATTTTAAAAAAATTTAAAACTTGAGAGAAGAGGTCTATTTAAGAGATTGATCATATGAAAGATAGTTTTGAGCTTTTAAGAAAGGAGAGATGAGAATTAAGCTCAAAATTTAGTTCAATGAATTTTTGGCAAAAAGAACTTAGAATCAAAAAGATACTTAAGCTGATGGATCAAGGATTCCTAGTTCTCTCCTAATTTTACAGAATCTATCTTCACTTAAGGTTTTGATAAAGATGTCAGCCAATTATTTTTCAGTACATATATAATCAAGAATTATATCATGGTTTTGGACATGTTCTCTTATAAAATTATGTCTAATTTTAATATGCTTTGATCTAGAGTGCTGAATTAAATTTTTAGTTAGATTAATAGCACTAGTGTTATCACATCTTATGAAAGTTTCATTGAGTTTGATACCAAAGTCCTCAAGTTGTTGCTTAATCCATAAGATTTAAGCATAGCAACTTCCGACTGCAATGTATTCGACCTCGGTCGTAGACAGTACCACAGAATTTTGCTTCTTGCTAAATCAAGAGATTAAGTTAACTCTTAAAAATTGGTAAGTTTACTAGTACTTTTTCTATCTAATCTACATCCAGCAAAATCAGCATATGAATATCCTATTAAGTCAATTGATGTGTCCTTAGAATACCATAATCTTAAAATTTATGTACCTTTTAAATATTTTAAAAAAAAATTAACTGTAATTAAATGTGATTCTTTTAGATTTGATTGAAAGCAAGCACATAGACAAATACTAAACATAATATCTGATCTACTAGCAGTTAAATACAATAAGGAACCAATCATACCTCTATAAAGTTTTGAGTCTACATTTTACCTCCTTCATCCTTGTCAAGCTTATATGATGGCTCATGGGGGTACCAACTATTTTGGAGTTCTCCATTCCAAATCTTTTGAGTAGTTCTCTTGTGTACTTGCTTTGGATGATGGAGATCCCTTCTTTTGTTTGTTTGATTTGGAGTCCGAAGAAGAATGTAAGTTCTCCCATCATGCTTATCTCAAACTCTCCCTGCATGAACTTAACAAAATCTTGACAAAGAGTTTCATTAGTAGATCCAAAAATAATATCATCAACATATATTTATATAACTAAGATATCATCAAAATTTCTTTTAATGAAAAGGGTTGTATCTATATTTCCTCTTGAAAAATTATTATTAAGCAAAATTTTACTTAACCTTTCGTACCAAGCCCTAGGTGCTTGTTTTAAACCATATAATACTTTGTTTAATTTGAAAACATGATTAGAAAAGCATGATTTTAAAATCGAAGGGTTGTTCTACATATACTTCTTCAGCAATATAACTATTTAGAAAAGCACTTTTGACATCTATTTAGAATAACTTAAAATTCATAAAGCATGCATATGTAAGTAAAAGCCTAATAGCTTCTAATCTAGCAACAGGTGCAAAGGTTTATCAAAATCAATTCTTCTTCTTGATTATACCCCTTTGCAACCAATCTTGCTTTATTCTTAATTATATTTTCATGTTCATCCAATTTATTCCTATATATCCATTTCGTGCTAATTATGGATAATTTTTAGGTCTTGATACTAAAGTCCATACATTATTTTTTTCAAATTGATCAAGTTTCTCTTACATTGCATTTATCCAATTATAATCTTTTTTAGCTTCATCTATGGTTTTAGATTCAAAATGAGAAATAAATGTAAAATGATTGTATGCATCTCTAAGTAAAAATGAGTTCTTACTCCATGTATAGGATCACTAATGATTAATTTTTTGGGGTGATTGTGATCATACCTTCATTCTTTGGGTAGATCATTTATATCTTGAGTTGTTCTTGTTGTTTTTCACTTTCATCCTCTTGTTTGTTTTCATGTTTTTCTTCATTTTGAATTGTTGAGTCTTTTAGGGTGAGCTCCTTCATCCCTTCTATAAGAGGATCTGCATCATCAATACATTCACTCTTCCTTGAAGGAAGATCATTAGTCTCATCAAAATAACATGTATTGACTCCTCTACTACTAAAGTTCTTTTGTTGAAAACTCTAAAAGCTTTGCTAGAAGAGAAGTAATCAAGAAAAATAGCTTCATCAGATTTTGCATCAAATTTTTTTAATCTCTCTTTACCATTGTTCAAGACAAAACATCGGCAATCAAAAATATGAAAAAAATACAATGTTTGATTTTTTTCCTTTCCAAAGCTCATAGGGTTTTTTTTAGAATTGTCTAATTAAAGCATGGTTTAAAATGTAACATGCTGTATTAATTGCTTCCACCCAAAAATATCTTGGAAGGTTGCTTTCACATAGCATGGTACGGACATTTCTTTAAGGATTCTATTTTTTTTTCTACTATCCCATTTTGTTGGGGTGTCCTAGTGCTGAAAATTTGGTCAATACCTTTTTCATCATAAAATTTTTAAAATCTTGATTTTCAAATTTGGTTCCATGATCACTTTAATATTTTGAATTGAAAAACTTTTTCATTAGTAACTTTTCAATAAAATTTTGAGAATACATGAAGGTTTCATCCTTATGTTCCAAAAAAAAAATCATGTAAAAAAGAGAAATCATAATAATTATAAAGTCATATCTTTTTCACCTAAACTAGTAGTTCTAGTTGGTCCAAATAAATTATGTGCAATAATTCTAATGGCCTAGAAGTTGAAACAATATTTTTAGATTTGAATAGATTTTTTTTATTTACCTAATTGGCATGCATCAAAATTCTATCCTTTTCAAAATTTAATTTAGGTAAACCGATAACCAATTCTTTTTTATAAGTTTTGAAAGTAATGCATGCTAATATGTGCAAGCCTTGGTGCCAAAGCCAACTAGTCTCATTTATTTTGCATTCAAGGCTACTAGGCATTGCATGTTTATCTTGAAAGATCATTCAAATCTACCATATAAAATTACCATGTCCATACCCAACAAATTTAATGCCTTCATCATTGGACTAGTTACTATATAATGAAGATTCAAAAATAACTTTGTACTCTTTGTCACAAAATTGACTAATGCTTAATAGATTATGTTTCAAACCATCTACTAATAAAATATTTTCAATATACTTGGAGGAAGTGATACCAATGTTACCTATACCGATGATTTTCTTTGCTATTGTCTCCAAAGGTGACCATCCCTCATCTTTTGCATCAAGTGTGATGAATTGAGATTCATCACCGGTCATGTTCTTGAACACCGCTATCAAGATATCATTTTGATTTGATCCTTGGGATGCAAGACACACCTACATAAAAAATCAATTTTCACTTTAGGTACCCAAGTTTTCTTGGTCCTCTTTGGTTAGTCACAATGTTCTTTTTGGAACCTATATTTTCTTCACATTAGAATTTTTGATTTGCTAGAGAAAATGTATAGATTTGTATCCTACTTTATCACATTTAAAGCAAGTAATATTTGAAAACTTGTTGCTTGATGAGTTTACAAAGATATTTTTAAAAATTTTTATTTCTTTAAAAGGTTGTATCCAAGATCGGCTTTATTATAAATGACCTTTTGATTATCAAGTATCATTTGAAGTTTATTTGAACTTAGAGTGAACTTTTCTATCATAGGTTTTAACTTAAAATTTTATTTTTCAAGTTCAGATTTTTTGAGTCAAGATCAATTTTTATTTGAATAATCTCTTTTCTTTTAGTAAAGATTGATTCTTTGATTTCAATTTTTGTTCTTTACCCCTAACTTCTTTAGATCATCAACTAATCATAAAATCTTCTTGAATTTTTCAAAGGTAAAGTCACTAGAAGTTTCAGCATTTATCTCATTTTCATGTGCCATAAGGCACAAGTTGGCTTGTTCATGTGAATCTTCTTTTTCGGAGCTTGACTCATCACTATCACTTCATGTAGCTACCATAGCTTTTTCTTGTATTTCTTGGGGTCCTTCTTGAGTTGTGACATTCAGACCTAAAGTACCCCAGCTTCTTACATTCATAACAAAAAAGGGGCTGCTCCTTATCTTTCTCCTTGCTATGCTCCTTTTTGTAGGTGGCCTCTTCTTCATCCCTTATTTTTTTTCTTCATAAATCTTTTAAACTTTCTAGTGATGAGGGCTATTTCTTCATCTTGCTCTTTGTTGGGTATAAAATACCCCCCAGCCGAAATTCGTGACGGGGGTGACCCACCGGGGATCCAACTGACTTTCGACCTTCGACAACGTCTCTTCAAACCCCCCAGGCGTTCGAGCCTCCACCATGCTCCCAAGTCTTGCCGACGGGCAGGACCCCGCCAGCGTCGATCGGATTCTTCGTGACGCTCGGACTCCTACGGGAGCCCGACTTCGCCCCCGACTTCAACCGCAGGCAGACTTCGTTCGGACTCCTACGGGAGCCGGACTCCGCCCACGACTCCAATTGCAGGTAAACTTCGTCCGGACTCCTATGGAAGCCGGACTTCACCCTCAACTCCAATTGCAGGAAGACTCCGTCCGGACTCCTACGGGAGCCGGACTTCGCCCCCGACTTCAACCGCAGGCAGACTTCGTCCGGACTCCTATGGGAGCCGGACTCCGCCCACGACTCCAACCGCAGGCAGACTTCGTCCGGACTCCTACGGGAGCCGGACTCCACCCACGACTCCAATTGCAGGTAAACTTCGTCCGGACTCCTACGGGAGTCGGACTTCACCCTCAACTCCAATTGCAGGTAGACTCTACCCGGACTCCTACGGAAGCCGGACCTCGTCCCCAACTCCGGCTGCAGGAAGACTCCGTCCGGACTCCTACGGGAGCCGGACTTCGCACCTGACTTTAATTGCAGGGAGACTCTATCCGAACTCCTACGGGAGCCGGACCTCATTCCCAACTCCGACTGCAGTAAGACTCCGTCCGGACTCCTACGGGAGCCAGACTTCGCACGTGACTTTAATTGCAGGAAGACTCTGCCCGGACTCCTACGGGAGTCGGACCTCGTCCCCAACTCCGGCTGCAGGAAGACTCTACCCGGACTCCTACGGGAGTCGGACCTCGTCCCCAACTCTGGCTGCAGGAAGACTCTATCCAGACTCCTACGAGAGCCGGACTTCGCCCCCGACTTCAACCGCAGGCAGACTTCGTCCGGACTCCTACGGGAGCCAGACTCCGCCCACGACTCCAATTGCAGGTAAACTTCGTCCGGACTCCTACGAGAGCCGGAGTTCACCCTCAACTTCAATTGCAGGTAGACTCTACCCGGATTCTACGGGAGCGGACCTCATCCCCCAACTCCGGCTACAGGAAGACTCTGTCCGGACTCCTACGGGAGCCGGACTTCACCCCCGACTTCAATCGCAGGCAGACTTCGTCCGGACTCCTACGGGAGTCAGACTCCACCCACGACTCCAATTGCAGGTAAACTTCGTCCGGACTCCTATGGGAGCCGGACTTTACCCTCAACTCCAATTACAGGTAGACTCCGCCCGGACTCCTACGGAAGTCGGACCTCGTCCCCAACTCCGGCTGCAAGAAGACTCCACCCGGACTCCTACGGGAGCCAAACCTCGTCCCCAGCTCCGACTGCGGGAAGACTCCATCCGGACTCCTACGGAAGCCGGACTTCGCCCCCAACGCCAATTGTAGGTGGACTCCGCCTGGACTCCTACGGGAGCCGGGCTTCATCCCCAACTCCGACTGAAAGAAGACTTCGTCCGGACTCCTACGGGAGCCGGACTCTGAGCTCCTCTCAGGCGGGTGACTAGCCACCTCTCTCTGCCAGACACTCCAGCCGAACTTCGACCGACAGGCCTGGGCCCACTGGTAGGCCGCAATAGTGGCCACGACACTGCTCCACCTCCTGCGACAGATTTCGCATGGCTCCATCACTCCCTGGCAGGCTGCAGTAGCGGCCACGACACTGCTCCACCTCCTGCGACGGATTTCGTGCGGCTCCATCACTCCCTGGTAGATCACCATAATGACCACGATTCTGCTTCACTCCCTGCGACGGATACCGCGCGATTCCTCCCACCTCCTGGCAAGTCGCGACAACGGACGTCGTTCCTCTACCCGCAATAGACTCCACATGGCACGTCCCGACGGCGGCCACGATCCCACTCCACTACTCTTCGCAACAAATTTTGCCTAACTCTGGGCACCCCACTGCCAGACGGTTACAGATATTGCTATCAGTCTGCTGCCCCCTTCGCCTATAAAAGGGGGCCCCAGATACGTTATCCTCTAAGCTCTATTTTCTATCCCAAAATTCTGCTAAAATTTTTGTTCGAGCACTCCATTCTTGTTGAGGCAGAGAACTGACTTGAGCGTCGGAGGGTCTTACCGGAGTAACCCCACCTCCGGTTTAGATTTCTTTTGCAGGTCCCGACGGCAACCGCGACTCCCTCGACTCCAGCTTCTCCGACGCAAGCAGATTTTTGCACCAACAGGATTGGTGCTAGAAGGAGGACTTGAACCTTCGCAGTACCCTAGTTCTTAAAGCAGCGCTCAATGGGACCGCCTCTGGTCATCTTCTCCGACGTCCACTCCTCCTTCCCCCACTTGATCTTCGCTTGATGCCTCCCCGCAAGGCATCCACACGGCGATCCACGGCCTCCGCGGCCAGATCTCAGGCTCCGACCTCACCTCCAGTCTCCCAGCCTCTACCTCCTCCTCCGACAACGGCGGTTGGCACGGAGCAATTTGACCTACTGGTACAGTAAGTCAGAGGCCTCACTGAAGCTGTGCAGGCCATGCAGCAGCAACAGCAGCCGCAGGCATCGGTGCGGTCGGAAAGAGCGTCGCCAGAACTCCAAAATCCGATGGCGGGACGGGCCACTTGGGCCAGCCGCCCAATCTTTCCCGGAAAGATGAATCCAAGGGTGGAAAGCCCCCAATCCGACCATGACTCCACCCCTGGAAGATCTCTACCCCCATTCTGCCAGAGGACCCTCAGACCCGTAGCCACGAGGATTTCCTGGACTGGAGGCTCCAGGAGATGAACCGACGGATTGAAGAACTCCGCCACGCTCCCCCTATTTATGGTGAGGATATTTGTACGGACCCTCCCTTTTCTCAAATGATCATGCAGGAACCGATCCCGCCAAACTTTAAACTCCCCCAGTTTGAAAGCTACGATAGGACTTCGGACCCGGTTGATCAACTGGAGGCCTTCTGGACGATGATGCTGCTTCATGGCGCACCCGACGCCATTCTATGCCGAGCCTTTCCATCCACCTTGAAGGGAGCGGCGAGAAATTGGTACTCGACACTGAAGCCGGGTACCATCTTTTCCTTCGATCAGATGAGCCACCAATTTATGGCCCATTTTGTCAGCAGCCGGCGCCCCCGGAAGGTTTCGGAGTCCCTCATCAATATCAAGCTGAGGGAGGGAGAGTCCATTCGAGCCTACATCAATCGTTTCAATATCGCGCGCTGGAGGTCCAGAACTTGGACCAGTCGATAGCAATGGCCGCTCTGAAGGGCGGCCTTCAGAAGAATGACCTTTTGTTCTCCCTGGAGAAAAAGTACCCCAAAGATTTTGTTGATCTGTTGGCTCGAACTGAAGGGTACGCCCGAGCGAAAGAAATCTTCAAAATGAAGGATGAGGAGACTGCGAGAGAACGGCAGGCGGAAGACTCGAGCAAGCCCACAGTCGAAAAAGGGCCGAGAGAAGCTCGACCACGTTCTCGGACTCCTCCCGGGCACAAGGGTGTCCATACCCCTCCCCGGGTATGTAAGTAGAGAAGTCCGGACCGCGGAGTTCGGCGGGGTTCTCCACCGGAAAGATTCCGCAACTATGCCCCCCTCAATGCCTCGAAAACCCAAGTGCTGATGGAGGTCAGGGAGCAGATGCACACACACCCTGGGAAGCGCAATCCTAACAAATTCTGCCTCTACCATCGTGACCACAGCCATGATACAGAGGAGTGCATTCAGCTCTGGGACGAGATCGAGGAGCTTATCAGATGAGGTCGGCTCGACAAGTTCATTCGACGCCGACCTGAAGGCAGAGAGTATCGGCCAAGGGCCCTGCCGCAACCTGAACCGCCAAGGAGGGAGGAGCAGCCCGGAGATCGACCTCCAATTGGGACCATCAACTCCGTCACCGGAGGACCTCAAGGAGGAGCAGACCCTCCACGACTATGAGATTTGAAAAACCTGTAAATGACTAACGACTTTACTTTGAATCAAATTTCCTTTCGACTTTGCATGTCTTTCCCTTTTGGCACGGACTTGTTACGATTGGGGATAACCCCTTCAAACAATCAAAACAAGGTCATGTTAGGAATAGGAGGAGACCCTCGTCCTAGCATGAGCAAAATGAAAGTCCGATTGTTTTAAGATCGGATTGGGGGAGAGGCCCATATAACGGCCCTTAGGTGTCCCCATAGCCATGTTAAGAACGGGAGGAGAACCTCATCCTAACATGAGCAAAGTCAAAGACCCGATTCTTGTAGACCAGATGGGGGGAGAGGCCTTACAACGCCCTTACACGCCCCCACAGCCATGTTAGGAACAGGAGGAGAACCTCATCCTGATATGAGCAAAGTCAAAGGCCCGATTCTTTTAGACCGGATGGAGGGAGAGGCCTTACAATGCCCTTACGCCCCCCACAGCCATGTTAGGAACAGGAGGAGAACCTCGTCCTGACATGAGCAAAGTCAAAGGCCCGATTCTTTTAGACCGGATGGGGGGAGAGGCCTTACAACTCCTTACGCACCCCCACAACCATGTTAGGGACAGGAGGAGAACCTCGCCCTAACATGAGCAAAGTCGAAGGCCCGGTTCTTTTAGACCGAATGGAGGGAGAGGCCCTTGCAACGACCCTTATGTGCCCCCACAGCTCCGTTGGGAACAGGAGGAGAACCTCGTCCTAACCTGAGCTGAGATCAACTACATCAAGAATAGAAGGAGAACCTCGTCCTGATGATGACAAAAGTTCGGCTACCCAACAAAATTGGATAAGGAAAAAAGTCCCCTCAATGGCACCTCTACACTTCCACGCGATCCCTCAGAAAGCAAAGGGAGGACCCTCGCTCGGAAAAGAGGAGAAAAATTTAAAAGGAAAGCGACGAATTACATCGGCAACAGATAAAAAACAAACCACACCAAAGACCTAGGGAACCTCGTCTCAACAAAGACGGGAAGTTCCTACCAGACATCCCCGGCCTCTAAGAAGGCTCTCGATGCAGGTCAAGAAAATAACGATCCCTTCGAGGTAATGCGGAGTTCGGACCACCGAGCTTGAGCCTACGGCCATGGACGATGAGAAAAGCGAATCAGTGTGGCGACGACTGGGCACCTTCACGCGACGTCGACGTCGGACAAGTCAAAAGATAAAAGAAGTTCGACGGATGATAATTTAATACAATACGTGGACGAGGTAACACAAAATCTCCTTTTCATTTCATTTGCGAAATATACACCACGAAGCCCAGAACGCTAAAGGAAGAAAAGCAAAACCACAAGAACAAAACAAAACAACAAAAGAGAAAATGTATGCATGGAAAGACGGAAGGCCAAAAAGAGCCCTAGGGAAGCTCTGCTCCTTCCGACCTCGAATTATCTGCTTCACTCCTTATCAAGGACTGCCTCAGATTTTTGACTTCTTCTTCTAGCTCTCTCTTTTTCAGCAGCGCATCCTGGAATGCCCGACGGAGTCGCTGGCTTTCGTTCTCCGCCTCTCGACGCCTCTTTCTCAGGACCTCAGATTCTACCTCCGCGTCCTTGACGGCCTGCTGCTCACATGCCAGCTGGATCTTCAATTGCTGCAGCTCGGCCGTCCTCCCCCCAAGAGCAATAGAAAGCTCTTCTACAGTTCTTCTCAAGGATTGGAGTTCGCTGGAATCCCGAGCGGAAGCGACCTGAACCCTGCCAGCCAGCTGCCCTTGAAGACGGGCAACTTCGTCGGTCGCCACCCTGAGTCTCCTTTTGTATTCATCCACCTGCCTGCGCCAGCCGGTCCGATGCGCGTCGTAGCCCGCCTCAGCATCTTGAAGCTGCTGCTGAAGGTCGGAGATCTTCTTCGACCACTCCCAGTCGCCGTCGACCTGAGCCAAGAGCCGGGATGAACTTTCCTCCAGCTGGCCAATCCTCTCCTGTGCAGCTGACAGTTCCACCCTGAGAGAACTGATCTTGGCAGCTTGAGCCCAAATTCGATCGCTGGCGCACTTCTTGTATTCCTCAAGCTCCTTCGCGAAGTCCGTCTTCCTCTGGCTGTACTCCATGATCCCTTCACGTAGAGATTTCGAAAGCGGGTGGCCCCGCGGTAGCTTCAGAGTGACCCTCCCTTAACCTGCTAAGCTCGCCTTCCATCTTCTTCGACCTTTTCGTCAAATGAAGAACTTCCTTCTTCAGCCGCTGGATCGTGGACTTCAGCGGAATCCCCTGGGGCAGGGGAAGTGCTTCGGCAGGACACTGCCATCGGGAGACAAAAGTGTCAAGGCGCGTCTCATTGCAGAAAGAAAAATAAAAAAGAGGAAGGAAGAAAGGAGAAGCCATCCACGACGAGAAATTCAACTTCATTGATTGAATGTTTCTTAAAGACAAAAAGAAAAGAAAAAATTACAGTAAAAGAAAAATACAAGGTCGGAGGTCTCAGACCTCTGCGGTAGGAGTTGGGGAGCTCGGTGTCCCTGGAAGGGGGGCTGCGGCAGCAGTAGCAACAGGAGAGGGACCGGCCTCATCTTCAGACTCCTCGTCCAAGAAGCTGAGGTCGAGCTCGGGAAATTTTCTGGCCATCTTCTCCTGGCAGAGCTCGAACCCCTTGATGAATGCTTCCTGGCCGAATCGGACATTCAGGTCCCTCATCTCCGCGGAGGCCTTGAACTCCTCCACCGCAAGAACCCTAGCCTCCGAGACCAGGACCGAAATCTGCTCCACCAAATTGGCGACCTCGGCCTCTGCCTTTCTCACCGTCTCCTCCGAGGTCTACTTCTCTTCCTCCCAGGCCTGCTTTTCTTTCTCCAGAGCCTCTTGGAGGGTAACTACTTCGACGGCCTTTTCTTTGAGGCAAGCGACTTCAGTCCGGTGACGCTCCTCCACTTGGATGGCGTTCCTCCTCGCCCGATTCGTCGCCTCGATGTTGGCAAGGAGCTGGTGCCCAATCTGCAAGGGCGGCTAGGGGATCAGAACAGGGGTCGAAAAGCCAATTAAATGAAGATTTGTTTACCTCGAGAAAAGACCCTAGGGAGTCCCAAACCCGCTGCTCAGGATCGGCGTGGTCAATCCTCTCAATGACTTCAGGCAGAATGCAGCCGTCGATCAACCGCTTGATCAAGTCCCTGTCATTGAAGGGATTCTCCGGCTCTTCTTCGAAACCAAGGGACTCTCAACGGCAGCTCGGCGGCTACTCACCCTACGGGCCACCGACTTCCTTCTCATCCCCCTCTCGACTCCGGGCGCCTCCGTGGAACGGACCCCCAAAACGGGAGCCCCGGTCGGCGGACTCCTTGAAGAAGCCCGAGGGGCCGGTGGTTCGATGTCCGAAAGAATGTCGATCGCGGGAGCCACCTGGACAGGCACGGTCGAGCTCGTCTCCTCCACTCTGGCCTTCTTTGCTGATCCGAAGGCCGCGGCACCTTTTTTCTTGTGGGCCTTGAGGCCCCTGGCGAGCATCCGTACTGCTTCGGCATCCATTCCTAAAAAAAAAAAAATCGAAAATCAACAATGGGATGAAAAAGGAAGAAGTGACATGCAAAAAAAAAAAGGAAAAAGAAAGAAAAAGAAGAAGGATGGAAGAAAAGAAGAGAAAAGAAAAGATGGAGTACTCGCAGGATCCGGGAGGCTCAAGCCGATGTTGAACAAAAATTGCTCCTTCAGAAGGTTGGGAAGGGAAAGAGCGGAATAGTCAAGAAGCTTCCGGGCGGCCTGAAGGTCGTCCTCCCACAGGCTGGGAGCCCGCGGATAGAGTCCCTCAGAGAGCCCCAAGGGGGTAGGCCCAGCCTCAAAGTCGGGCAGTGGACGAAGAGGTATTTTTCCTTCCAGTTGTGGATTGAAGAGGGAGCACCTTTCAGCAACCCCTTCTTTCCAAACTGGGGGAAGAAATACCACCAGTCCTTCACCGAAGGGTGATGCTTGAAGGTATAAAAATGCCTAAACAAAGAAAGGGATGGCTGAACTTCGACTACGTGGCAAAGGGAAAGGAATCCTATCAAAAACCTAAAGGAATTCGGAGCAACTGAAGCTAAAGAGATATCTAAGAAGCGGAAAAGAACGACGACAAAGGGCGGAAGCGGAAGCTGGAGTCCGACACGGAATACCTCCTGATACAGGCAGAAACGATCTGGTGGGGGAGTGCAAGCCCGTCGGAGGGGCCAGGAAGCTCCAGGTCATACTCCAGAGGAACTCCGTACTGAACCCTTATCAGTAGGAGTTCATCCGGAGTCAGGGAGCAGGGAATGGCACTCGGCACAAAAATCGGGTGAAGCCCAGTCCCAGATGTGGGTTCGTCTACAGAATGGGGGTCCTGGGGGGCTGAGACGGAAGAACTCCCGGAACCGCTAGAGGCGGAAGTGCCGGAAGACATTTCGAATGATTTCAAACGAAGACCCTAAAGATCCCGGAGAAATCAGGCGGGACAAGGGACGAGAGGTTACGGGAGACCAAATCAGAGGAATGCGGTAGAAGAAAATAGAGGAGAAAAGGCTCCTAAATGGCAAGAAAAAAATGAAGGTTCCGGGACTAACGTAGATCGCTCTGAAGGATGCAGAAGGGCGAGGACAGGGATGACTCGAAGGACGCCTAGGGCCAAACAAGACGCCGAGGAGGGTCAGGGCTCTCGAAGAAGAGGCGGATACCAATAGAACTTTCAGGCGGGGGGGCGGGTTTAAATAGATCCTGAGATCCGGCGCCATAATGATCGTGAATCCCCCCAGGCCGACCTGCGCTCGACACGTGTCCCACTCGTCACGACAGGCGGCTAAAAGTGACTGACAGCTGACGGAGCCATTACTACGCCGTACTTGGGCCAGCGTACCAGCAAAAATTTCGAAAGGTCCCTTCGAATCGCCCCGATTCGAAAAGACTCCAGCACGCGCGCATTTAATGCCAAAGTATCTGGGGGCGATCGTGCACAGGATTCAAGGGGATAACTTCGGCTGCGAAAATTTCTCTGTACTTCCTTCATTCGAAATTCGAACTCGGAAGTAGCGGGACTGGTGTTGGGTATAAAATACCCCCAGCCGAAATTCGTGACTGGGGTGACCCTTAGGGGATCCAACTGACTTTCGACCTCCGGCAACGTCTCTTCAAACCCCCCAGGCGTCCGAGCCTCCGCCACGCTCCCAAGTCTTGCCGACGGGCAGGACCCCGCCAGCGTCGACCGAATTCTTCACGACGCCCGGACTCCTACGGGAGCCGGACTTCGCCCCCGACTTCAACCGCAAGCAGACTTCGTCCGGACTCCTACGGGAGCCAGACTCCGCCCACGACTCCAATTGCAGGTAAACTTCGTCCGGACTCCTACGGGAGCCAGACTTCACCCTCAACTCCAATTGCAGGAAGACTTCGTCCGGACTCCTACAGGAGCCGGACTTCGCCCCCGACTTCAACCGCAGGCAGACTTCGTCCGGACTCCTATGGGAGCCGGACTCCGCCCACGACTCCAACCGCAGGCAGACTTCGTCCGAACTCCTACGGGAGCCGGACTCCACCCACGACTCCAATTGCAGGTAAACTTCGTCCGGACTCCTACGGGAGCCGGACTTCACCCTCAACTCCAATTGCAGGTAGACTCTACCCGGACTCCTACGGAAGCCGAACCTCGTCCCCAACTTTGGCTGCAGGAAGACTCCGTCCGGACTCCTACGGGAGCCGGACTTCGCACCTGACTTTAATTGCAGGGAGACTCTATCCGGACTCTTACGGGAGCCGGACCTCGTCCCCAACTCCGGCTGCAGGAAGACTCCGTCCAGACTCCTCCGGGAGTCGGACTTCGCACCTGACTTTAATTGCAGGAAGACTCTGTCCGAACTCCTACGGGAGCCGGACCTCGTCCCCAACTCCGACTGCAGGAAGACTCTATCCGGACTCCTACGGGAGTCGGATCTCGTCCCCAACTCCGACTGCAGGAAGACTCCATCCGACTCCTACGGGAGCCGGACTTCGCCCCCGACTTCAACCGCAGGCAGACTTCGTCCGGACTCCTACGGGAGTCAGACTCCGCCCACGACTCCAACTGCAGGCAGACTTCGTCCGGACTCCTACGGGAGCCGGACTCTGCCCACGACTCCAATTGCAGGTAAACTTCGTCCGGACTCCTACGGGAGCCGGACTTCACCCTCAACTTCAATTGCAGGCAGACTCTACCCGGACTCCTACGGGAGCCGGACCTCGTCCCCCAACTCCGGCTGCAGGAAGACTCCGTCCGGACTCCTACGGGAGCCGGACTTCGCCCCCGACTTCAACCGCAAGTAGACTTTGTCCGGACTCCTACGGGAGCCGGACTCCGCCCACGACTCCAATTGTAGGTAAACTTCGTCCGGACTCCTACGAAAGCCGGACTTCACCCTCAACTCCAATTACAGGTAGACTCCGCCCGGACTCCTACGAAAGTCGGACCTCATCCCCAACTCCGGCTGCAAGAAGACTCCACTCGGACTCCTACGGGAGCCGAACCTCGTCCCCAGCTCCGGCTGCGGGAAGACTCCGTCCGGACTCCCACGGAAGCCAGACTTCGCCCCCGACGCCAATTGTAGGTGGACTCCGCCCGGACTCCTACAGGAGCCAGACTTCATCCCCAACTCCGACTGAAAGAAGACTTCATCCGACTCCTACGGGAGCCGGACTCCGAGCTCCTCTCAGGCGGGTGGCTAGCCACCTCTCTCCACCAGACACTCCAGCCGAACTTCGACCGACAGGCCTGGGCCCACTGGTAGGCCGCAGTAGCGGCCACGACACTACTCCACCTCCTGCGACGGATTTCGCGCGGCTCCATCACTCCCTGGCAGGCCGCAGTAGCGGCCACGACACTGCTCCACCTCCTGCGATGGATTCCGCGCGGCTCCATCACTCCCTGGCAGATCACCATAATGACCACGATTCTGCTCCACTCCCTACGACGGATACCGCGCGATTCCTCCCACCTCCTGGCAAGTCGCGACAACGGACGCCGTTCCATTACCTGCAACAGACTCCACGTGGCACGTCCCAGTGGCAGCCACGATCCCACTCCACTACTCTTCGCAATAAATTCTGCCTGACTCTGGGCAGCCCACTGCCAGACGGTTACAGATATCGCTATCAGTCTGCTGCCCCCTTCGCCTATAAAAGGGGGCCCCAGATACGTTATCCTCTAAGCTCTATTTTCTATCCCAAAACTCTGCTAAAATTTTTGTTCGAGCACTCCATTCTTGTTGAGGCAGAGAACTGACTTGAGCGTCGGAGGGTCTTGCCGGAGCAACCCCACCTCCGGTTTAGACTTCTTTTGCAGGTCCCGGCGGCGACCGCGACTCTCTCGACTCCAGCTTCTCCGACGCAAGTGAATTTTTGCACCAACACTCTTCATATTCTGTTTCATCAGATTTCTCATCGAGTTGAGCAGTAGATTTGAGGGCGATTGTCCTCTTCTTCTTGACATCTTCTTCTTGATGTTGTTTCATGCTTAGCTCGTGTGTCATTAGCGATCCTAGAAGCTCCTCCAAGGATAAAATATTCAGATCTTTGGCTTCTTGGATTGCGGTCACTTTGGCCTCCCAAGTCCTTGGTAAAGACCTAAGAATCTTTCTCACAAGATCGCTGTTAGAATAAGACTTACCAAGACTTTTTAGACCATTAATAATATCCGTAAAATGAGTAAATATTTCAGTTATTGATTCATCATGCTCTATTTTAAAGAGTTTATATTTGTGCACAAGCATGTTAATTTTTAATTTCTTAACTTGATTAATGCCTTCATGTGTTACTTCTAATCTATTCCATATTTTCTTAGCCGACATGCATGTTGAAATACGATTAAACTCATTAGCATCTAAAGCACAATATAAAACATTCATAGCTTTAGCATTGAGTTGAGCCATTTTCTTGTCAACCTCATCCCATTTTCTTTCAGTTTGGTTGATTCTACACCATCAATTATCTTAGTAGGTGTGTGTGGTCTATTAACTATGATACTCCATATATCATAGTCAAGAGCTTGGATAAAAATTTTCATCCGAGCTTTTCAATAGGTATAATTTGACTCATTGAAAAGTGAAGGTCGGTTTGTGGACTACCCTTCGGCTAGTGAAGCACCAACTTGAGTTGCCATAGATCTTTAGCTCTTTAATGGTTAAATCAAAATAGGGCTAGAGCACCAAGCTCTGATACCACTTGTTGTCTAGCTATGCAACCCAAGAGGGGGATGAATTAGATTTTTAAAATTTTAAAATTAATTTAAAACCACAAGGATTAAGTAATAATAAGCAAATTATGTGTAGTAAGTGATTTAAGCTAGGTGTAGAAATGAAATGTAAGAATGCAAGAAAATAAAGAGATTTAGATAGAGAGCAAGTAAGCACACCACAAACAATCAAGATTTATAGTGGTTCGGTGCTAAACTTGCATCTACATCTACTCCCCAAGCTCCTACTTGAGAATTTAAATCCATTAAAATGTATTCAACAAGAATACAATGTCGGTACCTCTGACTCTAGCTATCCCAAGCTAGAATACTTATTTTTTGGATACAAACCAACCCAATACAATCTGATTCAAGGTTCAGATCAACTTATCTAAATTTTGGAATCCTTTTAAAACTAAAAATCAAGACAAAAGCAGAGTATGAGAGTTAATGACAAGAAATACAAGTTTAGCTCCTTTAATGAGCAAATAAAACCTTAAATATACTTTACACAATAAGGAAGAAGCTTTTCTGATTTTTTTCAAAATTGTTGAAGACTTGAATGAGCTCTTGAGGAGTTGGTGAACTTGAAATGAAAGCTTCTTTTGCTTAAAGAGGGCTTTTTGCTTAAAGCTAAAATGAATGCTTGAAAAACTTTATCTTTTTTCCTCCTTCAAGTACCTTTATATCTTCAATGGATGCTAGAGACTGATCTGAGCAGGATTAGAGCCATTGGAGTACATTAAATGAGTATTAAATACGGTCAAAATGAGCTGAAAAATTAGTTGTTATGGAGATTTTCCATCGTAGGGGTCAACTCATAGGGTCGACCTCTGCGATGCAGAACAGAAAGTCACTGTTCTGTATCTTTGGCTTTCATAGATAATAGAGGTCGACCCCTAGGGTCATCCCCTTTGGGTGTGCCAACCAAAAATAGCATACCATTCAGCCCCTTTTGATAGGGATCGATTCATAGGGTCTATCCTTTTCTTTAAACTTGATTTTCTCTCAAAATATACATCCAAAAAATATAAAATTACCTCCAATAGATCATAAAACTTCTATTCTTGCTCTTGAGTCTTTCGAATCAGAACTTGATAAAATTACGATTTTGCTCCTGAAATACAATAAATCTTTTTTCAAGCAAAAATCATTAGTAATCCCCTCAAATATTTTGTAATCATCAAAATCAATTCTTAAAGCAACAGACTACCTGCATTTGGGTTCTATGATCCCGAGAAGTTTGGATGATTTCTCCATCCTAGGTTATATATGGGTGCATAAGGGTTGTTCACTAGTCTCTTGTATGTGGCATTTACCTATGCACACTCATTCTTTATTGGGTTCATCAGGAAGGGGCATTCCTTAAGAACATGGTCTGGTGTACTACATGCATTGCACATGAGTGTAGAAATTTGGTTCACACTAGCTGGTCTCTGTAGCTCTAAGGCCTCTAGCCTACGTGCTAAGGTTGCAATTTTAGCCTCTATAGCTAAGAACGTCTGAATTTGGTGTATTTTACCTCTCGAAGGTATCGATCTCTCAGATTTCTTAATTATTTTTTATTGTAAATTCTTCTCAGCTAGATCTTCTAGAAATTATCAGGCTTCAGTGGGTTTCTTGTACATAAATTGATCCCAGCACATAGACTCTAATATGGTTCTAGAATTTGAATCTAGCCCTTCATAAAATATCTAGCATAGCCTCTAGGTCTCTATTTCATAGTGTGGACATTGGGTCAAGAGGTTCTTAAAGTGGTTGAAATATTTTTAGAATGATTCACCAGCTAGTTGGTAAAATTGGTTTATCTCAATCCTAATCCTAACTGTTTTGTGATAGAAAAAGAACTTTAGGAATACTCTTACAAAATCCTTCTAGATTGTGATAGATTAGTTTGAAAGACATAGAGCCACTTTTTAGCATTATCCTTAAGGATAAAATTGATTAGTCTTAGCTTAACCTTATCCTCTAACAGTTATTGTAGCCTCATAGTTGCACAAATCTCTTCAAACTCTCTAATGAAGATGTATGCATCCTCTATTCTCATAAATTTTGGAAGCACATTGATAATTTGAGGTTTAATTTTAAAATTATTTACAGTGAGTTGGGGCAACCCGATGCAAGAATATTAGATAGAATCGATTGGATAACATAAATCTTTAAAGATTTGAGGCTGATTTGATTCTCCCATTGTAGAAGTTATTGGGTTTGAAACAGAAATCGAATTAATTCTTACTAGTCGACCCGACACCCTTCTCTACAAAAGAAGTGAAGAATTCACTTTATCTTTTATTATTATTATTATTATTATTATTATTATTATTATTATTATTATTATTATTATATTTTTTTTATGTTATGCTATTTTCAATCAAGTTTTCAATCAAAAGAAAAGAAGAGAAGAGGAGAAAAATTCTAACTAGGATTCTCCTAACTCTAGACAGCTCCTAACTGTCAAGGTTACCTTCGAGCATTCTAAGTTTGAAATTGGCTAACCAAATTAGTTAGGTAAGTGTCAGATTGGTGAGAGGTTCTCTGTGCTTTTACAACGGTCCTAATTAGATAACCATCTTTCTTCAAAACGTAGTTCCTAAACCACTTTCCTAGACACCGACAGGCTAACCAATTTAAACCCAGTCCAACTCACGGGTTTTCTTATCCTAATGAGCTCGGATGTCCCTAAGACTGGCATCTAATCAATTTTATTTAAGGGTTTGGATTATGTAGATGCAAGGAAGTTATTTGTGGGCTAAGGGTGATCAAATCCCCACCTTATGTTGTTAATGGGTTTTGCCCTTAAAGTGTTTTATAGATATGTAATGCAACAAAGCAATAAAAATAGATAAGTTTTAATTAACAAAAAACTGACAGCAAATAAAATCTAGTAAGTATGCAAAGGAAAAAGGTTAGAACATATATCTGACTTCCAGCACTCACCAACTTAATGTAAAGTAAGATAAAGGAGACAGATAATGTAAGACTACAACTAAACTAAAAGCACAAAGAATAAAAATTTAAAATATAATTTAAACATGCCAATTCTCTAGCAATGGCATCAAAAATTTGATGTATCTTAAATTTACTGCAAGTGCATGGTGTGCAATGTAGCACGTCCGACGAGTACGGATGATCCTATGAGGAATTGAGTTTTAAAGTATATTCAAATACTTGCTCAGACGAACTTTAAAAAAAAAAGAGATTATTTGTTGGATTACTAACTATCAAAATAGTAAATTAATTAATTATAAAGATAAATAATCTAAAAGATCTAGGATTTTTGAATCTACTAGACCAATGAATTAGAGAGCCTTCCTATGGTTTCTCTTATAATGTCCCTTGATTAAGGTATAAAATATGAACAAGCATAGATCATGAAGAGATTTAACTCAACTATGATCCATCAAGCATTTCACTTTTACCCTAATTAAAAGACTTTTTCTTTCTTCTTTTTCTCTTGTGTTACCCAAGTATGGGCTATGAAGGGCTCAAACCCAACTATAACCTATCAAAGTTTCCACAAGAAAGGAAAAGAAAAGATTTAGTGATTTGTGAGTCTTCTACTAATCATCTTCTCTTGCACTGAATCAAGCATGGACTATGAAGGGATTCTGATCCAATGATAGCCCATCAAGTCTCTTGTCAAGAGAGATGAAGGGAGAAGAACTTTAAAAATTAAAAGCTCGAAGAAAAAAATTTAAAGGAGAAGGCTTCTATTCATGGTTTAGCTTCATCGTAAATTCTAAAGGAATTGTTTAGTCAGATATAGTTTGATTTAAAATCTAAAAAAAATAAAATAAAATAAAATCTTATACTACTTGCTGAAATTTAACTTGCAGAATTTAAAAATTATAGGATTAAAAGATGCAAAAATTTAAACTACTCTACTGCAGAAATTAAATAAAAAAATAATTTATGACTGAATAAAAATTCTGATACAAAAATTTTTAACTCCTAAGCCATTAACGAAGCTTAGAGTTAGAATAGAAAATAAAAATAAAATAAAATAAATTCTCTTATAGAATCTAGCTTCTCTTCCTCTGTTGGCTTGGGGCCAACCTTTTTGTGGCTGACTCTCCTTCTCGTGTGTTGAAAGGATGGAAGAAAGTGAGAACAAAGTGGCTAAAAAGATTTAAAAGATGGGTATGCCTACCTGTCACACAGGCCCTCTACAAGAGTTATGATGTCGAGAGAGAGATCTCAATAAGAAAGTGTAGAAGCCTTCTTACAGGTGTTAGAGAGAAGAGAATTTTATATTTTTTTGATGTGAGATTAATAAAAAAATAAAAACTAAGAAATAGATCACTAGATTTTTCTTAAATTTTAATGCCCAACATTCTAGCCGTGAATCTGTTTCTACGTCCCTGGCTTTCACCGCATCCACTCTGCTTCATCCTTTCCTAGCCGCTTTTCCTTCTTCCTGCATGCATTCACAATCATGTCGCATTTTCTCTCTATCGCATGCCCAGCATCACGCCACGTTGCACCCCTTGTTTAAAAAAAATCATTGGGTCCCACTTCAAATGCTGCTTCAGCCTTCTTTCCATGTGAAGCTCCAGGACCTATCTTTTTATCTTCCATGCGGTCCACTATGGACCACTCTTTGCCTATGGTCCACCATGGACCATGTGGAGGGGGGATACCTATCAGCCGTGTGAAAATTTTTTTGGTCTTCCCTCGTATAGCTTTTTGCACCATAAATGTTCATCAGTCCACGCAAGCATAGCTTTCTCACGTGGGCCTTTCTCTATGCATGCACGAACATGCATCTGACCAGCTTAGGCTACGGGTTTGGGCTTTAACTTTATTTTAGGCTTGTTTACTATAAATATTAAGATTTTTTTCTAATTGTTTTGTGAGTGAATCTTCATAATTTATAATTTTTAAAAAATATAAAAAATATCAAATATAAAATAATAGAGATTAAATATCATATATTTTAATAATTCTTATGTTATTTTTAATATAATTATCACTGAGTTAAGTCTATAACCATAGCAAGGTGATTAATGAAAAGAGTTTTCATGAGTATCACATGTGCACTTGAGCTGATTTAATCTTTCATATGACGAATATTGGGGTTTGATGAATTTTTATAACCTCCATATTCTGTCAGGACTCATGATAGAGAAACTGAATCACACGATAACTATATCTAAGATTTCTATTTTCTATTCTACTAGAATGTCATCATATACTGCTAGACGTCATTAGTGAATTGTGAGAACTTACTATGATTATTCTAGATCGATAATCTTTGTTGAGTATGAATTAGAATTATTGTATCCCATCGAAAGGTATTTCGATGATATTATGATGGAGCTCATGATATGTCTCACTATTGGACAAAACAAGAATCTATAGGATCACACACAAAACATATTCCTGACTGATCAGATGGTTGAGTTATGATTATGAATCATAATAAAAATCAATTATCAATACGATTGATAACGTAAAAATTATAATTAACTAATTCACTAAGTATTAGTGAATTATAGAAGGATCAATTAGCAATTGAATGGCTATTTGCTCAATTTGATTGAGCTATGGGATTCAAATTAGATTTAATTGAATTAGATTCAATTTGCTATGGTTTAGATTTGATTAGATCAAGTCTAATTGGAATATGAGATAACTCAATTACATAAGGAGATCAATTCCTAGTTTGATTAGAATTTGATTAAATTAATTTTTTAATCAGATTAAGATATAATTCAGATTTAATTTGAGTTCCTAATTGGACTAAGAATGAGCTTGATTTGGGTGCTACCTAATTCTAAATTGGTTAGGATTAAATCAAATTTAAATCAGTACTTAAAAGAATCCTAGTTGGATTAGGATTCTATCTCCGTACAGCCTACATGTCCACACCTATAGGAATACCACATCTCCATGGTTTTTGCACACCCAAAACATCACTCCAAGCCTTTCACATGTCCTCTCTTACTCTTCTTTTAGATCTGATTTGATTTGGAATTAAATCATTTTGGTTATGAATCAAAATAGTAGTCCTAATTTAATAAGGTATTTGACCTTGTCAAAATCTAAACCTTATCCAACTCATGGATGCCATCCATAAATAAGGGGGCTTTGAGATGTGGAAATAAGATCAAAAAACCTTCCTTGGGGCATGAGCTTAGGCGTGGGTTCCTCTTGGGCATTGGATTTTAGAGACAAAAGAGAAAGGAAAAGAAAAAGAGTTCTCATAGCTTCTTCTTTCTCATCTTCTTCCTCTTAGTTTTTTTCTTTTTTGAGATAGTCTTAGAGATTGAAGAAAGTCCTTTTCAACCATCAAGAAAGTGATCTTTACAAGGAAGCTAGCACATCGAAAAGATCAAAAAGCCTTTGATCAGATCAGACCTCATGTGGATATCCATACAGGTCGGACACATATGCGGCTACACCAGAACCTGAGACATCCTCAAATTCAAATCTAAAAAAAGAGATCAGCGATTCGGATATATGATTTGATCATATATTTATTTTTATTCTCTAAAATTAGATATTTTATATCTTATTTATCATCATATAAACAAGATCTATAGATATTTGATTTAGATTTATACATGCGTAAAATTAAATCTGATTTAATCTTGTCTTCCACTGCTTGTATTTAAAATTATTTTAAAATCTATATACAAAATATCTAAAATCTAACAGTGATATCAGAGCCACAGATTCATATATATAAAAATAAGATGAGATCTAATTTCTAATCAGATTTAAAATTAATTTGATTAATGATCCGATATCGATATGTTACAAAGGTTGTCGCATATCGATGTTAGATCCTTTTGAAAAGTATCTTTGATTATTTAGATCTGATTTTTTATGGATCTGAAAAGTTATTTTAGATCTGATTTTTATTCATATATGAGATATATAAGTAGTAAGTTAGATCTGAAAAATAGTTTTAGACCTAAATTTATCATATATGAATAATTGCTGAAAGTTGAAAACTAGTTTCAAAATCATAACATATTTAAATCTTAAATTTAGAATTTAGATCTGAAATCTGAAAGTGGTTTTGAGATCATAACATGTTAAATTATTTATGTAATTCAAATTTGAAATTTAGTTTCTAGATCTGAATTTTATGTTCATAAGATTAACAATTGGTCATGGCTAAATCAAAATTAAGTCAAGTAATTTGATTACACCTAAGGTAATTGATTTGAACCTAATGAAACCTAATCGATTTGAGTAATTGATCAAATCCATTCTAGAGTTGATTAAGATTAGGTCAAGAGTGCTCACGATCAAATCAATAGTTATAGTTGATCGGATCGATTAAAACCCAAATATCAAATTGATCAACCCAAGGACCTAATTCGGCTGAGAGGCTTGAGCCTTAATCACTTATGCTAACCTATTTGAAATCAATTGATCAATTGGTGTCTAAGACAAGTACTAAATGGTGGTCACTTAATTAGGACCCTTGAATTTTTGAGGAGCCTCCTACTCATCTTTACTTATCTGGTCAATTTAGTAGATTGAGCTTTGAATCAGATTGCTTGATGATTTAGTTTAGCCCATGCTAATAGGACTAGTCATAGTGATGACTAATTAAATGAGACCTAAATCAAAATCTCTTCGTACACATATTAAGTCTAGCGGTTTTCCACCATTGTAAATGTGCGGACGTGCAACTTGTGTTAATTGTTCTCGACTGGATACAGTAGTTTAGTTGCACCGAAAATACATAATCACTCTATAGTATTAATGCTCTGAGATGAAAATGGGGTTAGACCCAATATCTATCAGGTGAGGGATCTAATGACAATTTTGCATCCATTTGTGAATGATGGGTCTGACTTAGTTAAGGAGTATAGTCAATATCTATTAGGTGAGCCTTCATAACTTAGAGAATGAATCACTGCATCATGCTTAGAGAAACATTGGACAAGAGTTGTCCACTCATCGATATAACGTGTTAACCAATATCTGTTAGGTAAGATGCACGTACATTGATGGGACTGCAGTACCCACTAAAAATTTTTGTCGCATTAGAATTTTGCTTCTCCATCCGAGGAGTGTAAGAGTCTGAGAAAATAGGGGGAGCCTATCTATTTCTTAAAGTTT
>NC_025996.2:50948289-50969646 GCF_000442705.2 Elaeis guineensis
ACATCTTATAAGCAAGATGAGGGGGCGCCTCTTATTCTTTAAGATAGGTAGTTGGGATGCCAACCTTTGGCACCCCCTTAGAGTTTAAGTGCACAAGAGAGGGGGCGTGGCCCTCTCTCTCTCCTTCCATGCCACAACAAGAAGAGAGGGCGGGCCCATGCCCCCTCTCTCTCTCTTTCCATGCCACAACAAGAAGAGAGGGTGGGCCCTCTCTCTCCTATTCGTTCACTCCAAGGGGTATATGCCCTTGGACTTTCTAAAAGGGAGGCATATGCCTCCTCTCTCTTTCCAATTAACCCTCACTACAAAAAGAAAAAATAAGGGAGAAAATAAGGAGATTTGTTTGTCAACTAATTAGCTTGATCCAATCCTTTTGGGCCCTTAAATAAGTGCCCCTCTAAATCCAAATCAAAATGGATTTAGATTAGGTTCAAAGCTATGGACTTGATCCAATCCTTATCTAATAAGGAGTCGAAGTCTAGAGAAAAAATAGGTTTAACCATGTGCTAGCATAGTTTTCTAAAACTCAATAGGATTTCACTAAATTCTAACCCAATTAGAACTTTATAAGCCCAATTGGTTAATTCAATATTAAATCTCCTAATGTGCGACCCCATAGATTCCATTCTATCTGGTAGTGAGATATGTTGTGATCTTCATCACAATATCATCGAAACTCATTTCAGTGGGTTGGAACAATTTCACCTCTGCTCTTCGAGGGTCATCGATCATCAAAATGATGCCTGATGAGTCCCACAATCCATCAGTGATACCTAGCAGTATGTAGTGGTATTCTATTAGAATGAAAGTGTGAACCCCTAGGTGCAGTTAACATGTGATTCAGTCCTTCTATCATGAGTTCCGACTTGACGGAGGTCATGAAGAACTCGTCAGATTCCATCGTCAGTCATATGCAAGATTGGCTCAACTCGAGTTCACTTGTGAATCTCATGGAAACTCTTTTCCAGTATTCACACTTGCTTTGACCAAAGACTTCCTAAACTCAGTCTCACAAATCGCATAGAACTTTTTTTTTTCTATCAAGATCGATAGATTCTATCTAGGTGCATCCTACTCCTAACAGCGAATCTGAACCTACTGCAGCCAACATATACAGCAAGGACCCGAATGATTAGAGACCATTTGGTGCCTAGAATTAGTGACCATTTGGTGCTTAAAATTCTCTCCATGGAAGCTTGCACATGCCTTGCTTAAATGAAAACAAACTAAATGGCTTCGTGAAGTTGCATTTTAGACAAGTTTCATAGTGTCCTTCCTAAGATAACAATCTCGAGCATATAGCATAAAAATAATATTCCATTCTTCCATAAATACTTCAAAACATTGTATGCGAAATACCTAGATATACAATTTTAGTGGCAGTGAGCAACCCTATGCCACCTGTTTTGCTCCACCCAAACAAGTGAACAACTATAATCCACGAGCAGAATGCTATCCACTAAGCACAAAGCATATATCCAAATTCATTCCATTTGGATGCCTAGTCTTGTAGATTTAGGTTAGAGTGAAGCATATACAATTAGAAAGTCATGAGGACTGCCTGTCTAAAAATTTCCCAACTCAATGAAGCTTGATATGATTCTAAGAAAGCTATATGAACATGGCCTAAACAATTAAATTACATCTCCAATTAAGGGAAGATTCACAATTCTTGCAGTCAGACTTATCTATTTTAGCAACCAAGCTCTGTTTCTCTACTCTCATTCTTCTGGCACATATTACTGACATCACCAACACTAGCAACCAAGTGGAATCCATCCATCGTCTAAGCACTTAACTAAGAGCAATTTTTACCATAAATGCATACTTCAGACAGCTAATGTGCTGAAGCTTACACACATGTTGGGTATAAAATACCCCCAGCCGAAGTTCGTATCAAAAGTGATCCTCCCGGGACTCTACCGACGTCCAACCTAGGGCGACATCTTTTCGAACCTCTCCGACGGTCGAGCTTCCGCAATATTCCCAAGTTCGTCCGACAGATAAACTCCCATAGCTTCTTCCACAAGTGTCGACCGAGTTTCCCCAATGGATGAACTCCTGCCGCATCTCCCGGGCTTCTCCAGCGATAAGCTTCTTCGGTCGTTTATCAGGCTGCTCCAAGTGCTCTCTGGATTCTACTATCGGCCGACCTCCTACAAGGGTCAACCATTCTCCGGACCTCTTCCAGATCTTTTCCAACAGGGTTTGGTCGGCTCCAGTCTAAATTTCTTTCAGAACTTTATCAGTTCGTCAGTGGCCGAACTTTCCCAACAGCAGATCTCCACGACGGATGGACTCCATCCAAGTTTCTACGACGGTCGACCACCTTCTGGACTTCATCCGAGCTCCTACGGGAGCCGGACTTCAGTCCTGAGCTCCTACTGTAGGTAGACTTTGTCCGAGCTCCTACGGGAGCCGGACTTCAGCCCTGAGCTCCTATTGCAGGTAGACCTCATCCAAATTCTTACAAGGGCAGGACTCCGAGCCCCCAATGCAAGCGATCTACTCCGAGCTTCTACTACAAGCGATCTACTCCAAGCTACCACTACAAGCGGGCTACTTCAAATTTCTACCACGAGCGGTCTACATCGGATTTCTACTGTAAGCCTCCACCTGAAAATTTCTTCCAGAACTTTGTCAGTTCATCAGTGGCCGAACTTTTTCAACAGCAGATCTCCACGACGGACGGACTCCATCCAAGTTTCTACGATGGTCGACCACCTTCTGGACTTCATCCGAGCTCCTACGGGAGCTGGACTTCAGCCCTGAGCTCCTACTGCAGGTAGATTTTGTCCGAGCTCCTACGGGAGCCGGACTTCAGCCCTGAGCTCCTATTGCAGGTAGACCTCATCCGAATTCTTACAAGGGTAGGACTCCGAGCCCCCACCGCAAGCGATCTACTCCGAGCTTCTACTACAAGCGATCTACTCCAAGCTATCACTACAAGCAGGCTACTTCGAATTTCTACCACAAGCGGTCCACGTCGGATTTCTACTGTAAGCCTCCACCTGAGCTTCTATTGTGAGTGAATTCCTTCCGAACTTCTATTGCAGGCAGGCTTCGGTCGAGCTTCCTCAACAAATGATCCCCATCCGGACTTCTACGGGAACCAGACTCCAACCGAACTTCTATAGCGGACAAATTTTGGACGAACTCCTACGACGCATGGGCTCCAGCGACCGGACCCTCCGGCGGATTTTTGCACCAACAGGATTTGAACCCCTCCAGCGCCATCCGACATTCACTACCGATCGACCTTCTGCCGGATTTTGCATGAAACTGAGCTTCGTCCATAGAAAACTCCAACTGAGCTTTGGCCGACGGGCTGGACTTCCTGGCAGGCCGCAATAATAACCACGACTCTGCTCCACTTCTTGTAATGGCTCCATCATGCTCTGGCAAGTCACGACAATAGACATCACTCCACTCTCTACAACAGGCTCCACGTGGCAGGCCGCGGTGATGGCCACGACCCCACTCCACTACTCTTCGTAACAAACTCTTCATGGCCCCGAATGGCCCACTAACAGACGGTTACAGATGTCGCTGTCAATTTGTTACGCCCTCCGCCTATAAAAAGAAACCTCCAGATACGTTATTCCCTAAGCTCTAATCTCTATCTCAAAACTCTGCTAAAATTTTTATTCGAACACTCCATTCTTGTTGAGGCAGAGAACTGACTTGAGCGTCGGAGGGTCTTACCGAAGCACCCCCAACTTCGGTTTAGACTTTCTTTGCAGGTCCCGGCGGCGACCGTGACTCCCTCGACTCCAGCTTCTCCGACGTCGGCAGATTTTTGCACCAACAGGATTGGCGCTAGAGGAAGGGGTGTGTCTTCGCAGTACCCTTATTTTTAAAAGAGCGCTTAACAGGACCACCTCCGATCATCTTCTCCGACATCTCCTCCTCCGGTTGCCTGCCTGATCTCCACCTGATGCCTCCCCGAAGGGCATCCACCAAGCGGTCAACGGCCTCCACAGTCAGATCTCAGCGAGCTCCGCAAGCCCCGACCTCATCTCTGATTTTCCAGGCTCCTCTTCCTCCGACGACGGCAGTCGGCATGGAGCAGTTTGACCTGCTGGTTCAATAGGTCAGAGGCCTCACCGAAGCAGTGCAGGCCATGCAACAGCAGCCGCAGCAGCCACAGGCATCGGTGCGGCTGGAAAGAGCATCGTCGGAGTTTCAGAATCCGACAATTGGGCGGGCCACATGGGCCAGCCGCCCTGTCTTTCCCAGAAAAGAAAAATAGAAGGCAGAGAGTCCTCCGTCCGATCATGATTCAACCCCCGGAGAGTCCTGCCTTCGCTCCACCAGAAGACTCTCGAGGCCCGCAATCGAGAGGACCTCCTGGATCAGAGATTCTAGGAGATGAACCGGCGGATCGAAGAGCTCCACCGCACTCCCACTGCTTATGATGAGGACATCTGTACCGACCCTCCTTTCTCTCAAATGATCATGTAGGAACTAATCCCGCCGAACTTCAAGCTCCCCCAATTCAAGAGCTACGACGAGACCTCGGACCCGATCGACCACCTGGAGGCCTTTCGAACCATGATGCTGCTCCATGGCACGCCAGACGTCATCTTGTGTCAAGCTTTCCTGTCTACCTTGAAGGAAGCCGCAAGAAATTGGTACTCAGCATTGAAGTCGGGTACGATCTTCTCCTTTGACCAGATGAGTCACCAGTTCGTGGCTCATTTCGTCAGCAGTCGGCATCCCCGACGAGGTTCGGAGTCCCTCATTAACATCAAGCAAAAAAAGGGAGAATCCATCCGAGCTTACGTCAACCGCTTTAACACCGCCGCCCTGGAGGTCCAAAACCTGGACCAATCGGTTGCAATGGCCGCCTTAAAGAGCGGCCTTCAAAAGAATGACCTCCTCTTCTCCCTGAAAAAGAAGTATCCCAAAGACTTCACCGATCTACTGGCTCAGGCCGAAGGATATGCCCGAGCGGAGGAAGCCTTCAAGTTGAAGGACGAGGAGGCCGCGAAGGAGCAGCAGGCGGGCGACTCCAGCAGGCCTGCAGTTGAAAGAGGGCCGAGTGAAGCTCGACCATGTTCTCGGACTCCTCCCGAGCACAAGCGTGCCCAGACTCCTCCCCGAGCTTGCAGGCAGAAAAGCCCAGACCGCAGAGTTCGACGGGGCTCTCCCCTTGGAAGATTCTGCAGCTATGCCCCCCTCAATGCATCGAAAACCCAGGTGCTGATGGAGGTCAGGGAGCAGCTCCCAAGGCCGGAAAGGATGCGCACACACCCCGAGAAGCGCAATCCCAACAAGTTCTGCCTCTACCATCGCGACCACGGCCACGACACAGAGGAATGTATTCAACTCCGAGACGAGATCGAGGAGCTCATCAGACGAGGTCGGCTCGATAGGTTCATTCAATACCGGCCTGAGGGTAGAGAGGATCGGCCAAAGACCCTGCCGCAACCTGAGTCGTCGAGGAGGGAAGAGCAGCCCAGAGATCGACATCTAATCGGGATCATCAACTCCATCTCTGGAGGACCTCGACGGGGTGCAGACCTTATACGACCATGGGATTTGAAAAACCTTTAAATGTATTACTAACGACTTTGCTTTAAATCAAGATTCCTTTCAGATTTGCATATCTTTCCCTTTCGGCATGGACTTGTAACGACCGGGGATAATCCCTTCAGACAACAAAAATAAAGCCATGTTAGGAACGGGAGGAGAACCTCATCCTAACATGAGCAAAGTTGGAAGTATGGTTATTTTAAGATCGGACGGGGGGAGAGGCCCATATAACGGCCCTTATGTGCCCTCACGGCCATGTTAGGAACAGGAGGAGAACCTCGTCATAACGTGAGCAAGATCGAAGGTCCGATTACTTTTAGACCGGATGGGGGGAGAGGCCCTACAACGCCCTTATGTGCCCCCGCAGCCATGTTAGGGACAGGAGGAGAACCTCGCCCTAACACGAGCAAAGTCGAAGGCCCGGTTCTCCTTAGATCGGATGGGGGAGAGGCCCTACAACGTCCTCATGAACCCCCACAGCCATGATAGGGACAGGAGGAGAACCTCACCCTAACATGAGCAAAGTCGAAGGCCCGGTTCTCCTTAGATCGGATGGGGGGAGAGGCCCTACAACGCCCTCATGCACCCCCACAGCCATGATAGGGACAGGAGGAGAACCTCGTCCTAACATGAGCAAAGTCGAAGGTCCGATTACTTTTAGATCGGATGGGGGGAGAGGCCTTACACCGCCCTTATGTGCCCCCACAGCTATGTTAGGGACAGGAGGAGAACCTCGCCCTAACATGAGCAAAGTAGAAGGTCCGGTTACTTTTAGACCGGATGGGGGGAGAGGCCCTGCAACGCCCATATGTGCCCCCACAGCCCTGTTGGGAACAGGAGGAGAACCTCGTCCTAACCTGAGCTGAAATCGACTACATCAGGAATAGGAGGAGAACCTCATCCTGACGTCAACTGAGATCTGGTCGGTCAAGACCTGATAAGAAAAAAGAGAACCTTCTCGACGGCCCCTCTACGCTCCTGCGACCCCGTAAAGAGTTGGGGAGAACCATTACTTAAAAAGAGGAGAGAGATGCGAAGAAAAAGCGATGGACTACACCAGTGAAGAATGGAAGCCAAGCTATATCAAAGACACAAAGCACCTCGCCTCAATGAAGAAGGAGACCCCCCATTAAGAACCCTCAGTCTCTAAGAGGGAACTCAACATAGGCCAAGGACAGATCAACTTCCTCAAGGCAACTCAAACGGCCCCCAAAAAAAAAAAAAGAAGAAAGAGAAAGAGAGACTTACGGTCATAAACGAAAAGGCAAATCAACACAACAATGGCTAGGAACCTTCAAACGATGTCGACGTCGAACAAGTCAAAAGACAAAGGAAATTCGGTAACGATGACCTAATACAAGAATGAATAAGGTAATGAAAAATTTTCTTTTCATTTCATTAGCAAAATATACTTTACAGAGCCCGGAAGGTCAAAAAAGAAAAACGACAAGAACAGAAAAAGAGGACATATAAAAGGACGGAAGGCAAAAAGAGTCCTAAGGGAGCTCGGCCTCTTTCGACTTTGAACTTTCGGTTTCGACCCTCATCAGGGAGTGCCTTAAGCTTTTGATTTCTTCTTCCAATTCTTTCTTCCTTATCGGCATCTCCAGATACATCCAATGAAACTGTTGTCTTTCATTCTTCGCCTCTCAGAGCCTTTTTCTCAGGACCTCGAACTCCGCCTCCGCGTCCTTGACCGCCTGCTGCTCGTATGCCAGTTGGATCTTCAACTGCTGCAGCTCGGTCCTCCCCTCACCAAGGGCGACGGATAGCTCTTCTATGGTTTCTCTCAGGGATCGGAGTTCGTCGGGGTCCCGAATAGGGACGAACTGGGCTCCTTCAGATAATTGCCTTTGAAGGCGGGCAACCTCGTCGGTCGCCATCCCGAGCTTCCTCCTGTAGTCATCCACCTGCTTGCACCAGCCGGCCCGGTATGCATTGTAGTTCGACTCGACATCCTGGAGCTGTTGCTGAAGGTCAGAGAACTTCTTCGACCATTCTCGATCGTGGTCGGCCTGAGTTGAAAATCAGGACGAGCTTCCTTCCAGCTGGCCGATCTTCTCCCGTGCAGCCGACAGCTCCGCTTCAAGAGAGCTGATCTTGGAGGCTTGAGCCCAGGATCGATCGCTGGTGTGCTTCTTATGTTTCTCGAGCTCCTTCTCGAAGTTCGCCTTCCTCCAGCTGTAATCCATGATCCCTTTCACGTGGAGGTTCCGGAAGTAGGTGGCCTCCGCAGTGGCCTCTGAGTGGCTCTCCCTCAGCCTGCGAAGTTCGTCCTCCATCTCCTTCAACTTTTTTGTTAAATGACGAACTTTCTTCCTCAGATGTCGGATCGTGGACTTTAGCGAAACTCCCTGTGGCAAGGGAAGCACTTCGGCAGGACACTACCATCGGGAGACAAAAACGTCAAGGCGCGGCTCATTGCAGAAAGAAAAAAGAAAAGAGAAGAGAAGTCCCCCATAAGGAGGAGCCCAATTTTATTGATCGAATATTTCTTAAAGACAAAAGAAAAAGAAAAAATCGCAGTGAAAGAAAAATACAAAGTTAGAGGTCTCAGACCTCCGAAGCAGGAGTTGGGGAGCTCGGTGTTCTTGAAAGGGGGACTGCAGTGGCAGCGGCAGTTGGAGAGGGCCCGCCTCATCTTCAGATGCCTCATCCAAGAAGCTGAAGTAAATCTCGGAAAATTTCTTGACCATCTTCTCTTGGCAGAGCTCGAATCCTTTGATGAATGCATCTTGGCCAAACTTGACGTTCAGGTCCCTCATTTCGATGGAGGCCTTGAACTCCTCCACCGCTTGGCCCTTGACCTCCGAGATCAGGGCCGAAATCTGCTCTGTCAAATTTGCGACCTCGGCCTCCGCCTTCCTCACCATCTCCTCCGAGACCTGCTTTTCTTTCTCAAGTGCCTCTTGGAGGCTGGCTACCTCGACAGTCTTTTTCTTGAGGCGGGCGGTCTCAGCCCGACGACCTTCCTCCGCCTGGATAGCATCCCTCCTCACCTTGTTCGTCGCCTCGATGTTGGTGAGAAGCTAGTGCCCGATCTGTAAGTGCGGCCAGAAAGCCAGAATGAAAGCCGAGAAGTTAATTGAATGAAGGAGAGAGGGAAAGGAGGAAAGTGAATCTGCTTACCTCGAGAAAGGACCCCAGAGAGTCCCAAACCTGCTGTTCGGGATCGGCACGGACGATCCTCTGGATGACTTCAGGCAGGATGCACCCGTCGACCAGTCGCTTTATCAGGTCCCTGTCATTAAAGGGATTCTCCACCGGCTCTTCCTCAGAGCCGTGGGATTCTTCGATGGCAGCTCGGCGACCGCTGACCCTGCGGGCCACCGTCTTCTTTCTCCTCCCCCTCTCAACCCCTGGCGCCTCCTCGGAGCGGGCCCCCGGAGCGGGAGCCTCGACGGGGGAACTCCTGGAAGAGGCTCAGAGAATGGGGGGCTCGGCGTCTGATGGAACATCGACAGTGAGGGCCGCTGGACAGGCGTGGCCGAGCTCGTCTCCTCCGTTCTGGCCTTCTTTGCCGACCCGAAGGCCGCAGTGCCTTTTCTTTTGTGAACCTTGAGGCCCCTGCAAGCATCCGTGCTGCTTCGACGTCCATTCCTAAAAAAAAAAGAGAGAGAAAAGAGATCAGTAACGGAGTGAAAAAAGGAAGAGGTGGCGTGCGGTTAAAAAAAAAAAGAGAAGAAGAGGAGAAAAAGAAGAGAAGAAGAAAAGAAGAAGAAAAGGAAAGATGAATACTCGCAGGATCCAGGGGACTCAGGCCGATGTTGAACAGGAATTGCTCCTTCAGAAGGTTGGGAAGGGAAGGAGTTGGATAACTGAGGAGTTTCTGGGCGGCTTGAAGGTCGTCCTCCCCCAGGCTAGGAGCCCGACGGACGGAGTCCACAGGTAGCCCCAAGGGGGCAATCCCAGCCTCAAGGTCGGGCATTGGACATATAGATACTTTCCTTCCAGTTATGGATAGAAGAGGAGCACCTTTCAGCAACCCCTTCTTACCGAACTGAGGGAAGAAGTACCACCAGTCTTTGCCGAGGGATGGCACTTGAAGGTGTAAAAATACCTAAACAAAAAAAGGGATGGCTGAACTTCGACTATGTGGCAAAGGGAGAGGAACCCTATCAAAAACCTAAAGGAGTTCGGCGTGAGTGAAGCTAAAGAAATATCTAGAAAATGAAAAAGAGAGACGACGAAGGACGGAAGCGGGAGCCGGAGTCCAGCACGGAAGGCCTCCTGGTACAAACAGAAACGGCCAGGTGGGGGGGTGCTAGCCCGGTCGGCTGGATCAGGAAGCTCCAGATCGTACTCCAGAGGAACTCCATACTGAACCCTTATCAGTAGGAGTTCGTCCGGAGTCAGAGAACAGGGAATGGCATCCGGCGTAAAAATTGGACGAGGTCCAGCCCTAGTTATGGGTTCATCTACGGTATGAGGGTTCTGAGGGACTGAGACAAACAACTCCGGAGCCGTTAGAGGCGGAGGTGCTAGAAGACATTTCGAGCAAAAATCCTAAAAATCTCAAAAAAATCGAAAGAAATAAGAGACGAAAGGTTCGTGGGGAACCAAGCAAGTGGAATGCGGCAGAAGAAAAATGAAGAAGAAGGAGCACCTAAATGACAAGAGAAGGAACGAAAGTTCTGGAACTAACCTAAGTTGCTCCGAAGAATGCAGAGATGCAGGGACAGGAATGACTCGAAGAACACCTAGGGCCAAAACGGAGCCGAAGAAGGTCAGAGCTCTCAGAATGAAGACGGGCACCAACAGGACTTTCAGGCAGAATAAAACTCCGGGGAAGGCGGGTTTAAATAGACCCTGGAATCCGGCATAATGATGATTGTGGATCTCCCCAGGCCGACCCATATTCGCCATGTGTCCCACTCACCATAGCAGGTGGATAAAAATGGCTGGCAGCTGGCAGAGCCATCATTGCGCCATACCTGGAGCAACGCTCCAACGGAAATTTTGAAAAGTCTCTTCGGATCGCCCCGATTTGAAAAGACTCCGGCACGCGCGCATTAAATGCCAGAATATCTGAGGGCGATCGCGCACAAGATTCAAGGGAGCAACTTCGGCTGTGAAAATTTCTCTATACTTCCTTCATTCGAAACTCGAATTCGGAAGTAGGGGGACTGGTGTTGGGTATAAAATACCTCCCAACCGAAGTTCGTATCAGGAGTGACCCTCCCGGACTCTACCGACATCTAACCTGGGCGACATCTTTTCGAATCTCTCCGGTGGCCGAGCTTCCGCAATATTCCCAAGTTCGTCTGACGGATAAACTCCCACAGCTTCTTCCACAAGTGTCGATCAGGTTCCGCCGATGGACGAACTCCTGCCGCATCTCCCGGACTTCTCCAGCGATAAGCTTCTTCAGTCGTCTATCAGGCTGCTCCAAGTGCTCTCTGGATTCTACTATCGACCGACCTCCTACAAGGGTCAACCGTTCTCCGGACCTCTTCCAGATCTTTTCTAACAGGGTTCGGTCATCTCCAGTCTGAATTTCTTTCAGAACTTCGTCAGTTCGTCAGTGGCCGAACTTTCCTAACAGCAGATCTCCACGACAGACGGACTCCATCCAAGTTTCTACGATGGTCGACCGCCTTCTGGACTTTGTCCGAGCTCCTACGGGAGCCGGACTTCAGCCCTGAGCTCCTACTGCAGGTAGACTTTGTCCGAGCTCCTACGGGAGCCGGACTTCAACCCTGAGCTCCTATTGCAGGTAGACCTCATCCGAATTCATACAAGGGCTGGATTCCGAGCCCCCATCGTAAGCGATCTACTCCGAGCTTCTACTACAAGTGATCTACTCCAAGCTACCACTACAAGCGGGCTACTTCGAATTTCTACCACGAGTGGTTCACGTTGGATTTCTACTGTAAGCCTCCACCTGAGAATTTCTTTCAGAACTTCGTCAGTTCGTCAGTGGCTGAACTTTTCCAACAGCAGATCTCCACGACAGACGGACTCCATCCAAGTTTCTACGACGGTCGACCGCCTTCTGGACTTCGTCCGAGCTCCTATGGGAGTCGGACTTTAGCCCTGAGCTCCTACTGCAGGTAGACTTTGTCCGAGCTCCTACGGGAGCCGAACTTCAGCCCTGAGCTCCTATTGCAGGTAGACCTCATCCGAATTCTTACAAGGCCGGACTCCGAGCCCCCACCGCAAGCGATCTACTCCGAGCTTCTACTACAAGCGATCTACTCCAAGCTACCACTACAAGCGGGCTACTTCGAATTTCTACCACGAGCGGTCCACGTCGGATTTCTACTGTAAGCCTCCACCTGAGCTTCTATTGTGAGCGAATTCCTTCCGAACTTCTATTGCAGGCAGGCTTCGGTTGAGCTTCCTCAACAAATGATCCCCATTCGGATTTCTACGGAAACCAGACTCCGACCGAACTTCTATAGCGGACAGATTCCGGACGAACTCCTACGACGCACGGGCTCCAGCAGCCGGACCCCTCCGGCGGATTTTTGCACCAACAGGATTTGAACCCCTCCAACGCCATCCGACATTCACTGCCGGTCGATCTTCTGTCGAATTCTGCATGAAACTGAGCTTCGTCCACAAAAAACCCCAACCAAGCTTCGACCGACGGGCCTGGACTTCTGGCAGGCCGCAATAATGGCCACGACTCTGCTCCACTTCCTGTAACGGCTCTATCATGCTCTGGCAAGTCACGACAACGGACATTACTCCACTCTCCACAACAGGCTCCACGTGGCAGGCCGCAGCGATGGCCACGACCTCACTCCACTACTCTCTGTAACAAACTCTTCATGGCCCCGAACGGCCCACTACCAGATGGTTACAGACGTCGCTGTCATTTGTTACGCCCTCCGCCTATAAAAAGGGGACCCCCAGATACTAAGCTCTAATCTCTATTTCAAAACTCTGCTAAAATTTTCGTTCGAGCACTCCATTCTTGTTAAGGCAGAGAACTGACTTGAGCGTCGGAGGGTCTTGCCGGAGCATCCCCAACTCCGGTTTAGACTTTCTTTGCAGGTTTCGACGGCGACCGCAACTCCCTCGACTCCAGCTTCTCCGATGCCGGCAAATTTTTGCACCAACAACACATCTCCAACAAATATCCTGCTCACTGCTATCCAAACCACCTTTCGACATCTGCAGTTAAGTATGATAATCAATTTGAACAAAGGTCTTTCCACTGCATTTTTTTTTCTTTTTCACCAACTCCACGAATCCTATAGCCAATTCAATCAGACACTGTTGCATTATATAGAAATTTAAACTAGTCTATGTCACGATTAAAAACTAACATATACTAGAAACATTTGTACAATGCTATAACAAAGAAATATGCATCAGTCATTTCCTAGAACTTCCAGAATGCTTAAGATTCAAAAAAGGGGCAACAAACAAGTAGCCAATGACATAACAGAGATGATATTTATGAAAGTGAGAGCGTTAATCAAAGGAACGGATATAACAGTTCCGTTTTTTACCTCGAAGGGATCATTAGCGTCGTTATTCTTAGAGCAGGAGCTTCTAAAGAGAGACGTGTTGCTCCGACGATTGAAGGAAATGAGGGGACAACGGGAGAAAGCATGGGGAGATGACAACGGTATAATTTTTGTAGAAGCCAGACATGGGCGAAATAGAGACAGAGGATTCGTAGCAGCTGGTATTGTCATCCTCGGTGGTGCTTTGATTCGTCGAGTTCTCGATCAGGGCACCACGGGATTAGAGGGAAAAAGTGGAATAAAAGGTGGAGAGGAGCGCAAGACGCGCCGCAAGACACACCGTTCCCACCACGCGACGCAGCAGGCAACGGGCAAAGCATTCCAGGGCTTGTACCAATGGCAACTTGGCATTCCTCCCTTTAACAGCCCGTTCTTCCCACGGATAAAAAATTTATTTAAAAATCTATATTTTTTTAAATAAATAATTTTTAGATAATATTTAGATAAAAATAAAAATAAAAATAAAAAATAATATTTTATATTTTATCCTAATTAATATATATTCATCTACATTTTTATTTTCAATAATGTCAATTGTAGACTTTACAACTTATTGCAATGTTGTCTACTGACTTTCCAATTTGGGAGAAAGCTCGCCATTGGTGCCATATAATATATTATTTAGAGGTAGATGGTTGATGTAGCTTTATTGAATTATTTTAAAATAGAATAAAATTTGATATAGGCTTAAAATAGTATAATGCCTAAAACATCCGATCCATCCTCCACCTCCATCACGACCAACCCATCAGCCATTCGCTATTACCACTTCCATGGCATCTTCCACCGCGACCTTAAGCCAAAGAACCTCTTCATTGATGACTCCAACAATCTCAAGATTTCCGACTTTGGCCTCTTCGCGGTCTCTAAATAGATCCGTGGTGACGGGCTCCTTCGCACCCTTTGTGGAATGCTGGTATATGTCATATCAGAAATCCTTAATAGAAAGGGATACAATGGTGCCAAGGTCAATATCTGATCCTGCGGTATTATCCTTTATATCCTCAACATTGGATATCTCCATTCAACGACCCCAATCTGACGGTAATATACTATAAGATCTATCACGAGAAGAATCGGTGCCCTAAGTGGCCTGTTAGAGCTCTAGCGATTAATGGGCTGGCTCCAGGACCCCAATCTCGAGAGGAGGATCACCATTGATGGGATCCTCAATGACCCTTGGATCAAGAAAGGGCTCAATAAAGAGGAGTGGGTGGCGCTGGCGAAGTTCCACTCAATGGAGACGACGGAGGTGAAGAATGGAAAGTTTTAGAAGTCGGAAGAGGTAAATCGGGCACTTAACACTTTCGACTTAATATCCTTCTCCTTTGGGCTCGATCTATCTAGTTTTCGTCAGATTGGGAGTGGCTCATCTCGACCGAGCTGGCTTAGGCGATTCTCTTGAGAGCTGAAGATATAGGAGTGAAAGAAGGGCCCATTATTTAGAGAAAGGGGGAGAAGGGGCTTGTAGGGGTGGCGGTGGAGGGGTAGATTGGTAATTTGGTAGCGAGTGTGGTGGTCCGTCGGTTGGCGATGGGTTGGTGGTGGCAGAGGATGGATTGGATTTTAGTCATTACACTATTTTAAGCCCACATCAGATTTTATTTTATTTTAAAAAATTTAATAAAGCTATTTAGCTATTTAACTCTAAATAATATGCCATGTGGCATCGGTGACGAGCTTTCTCTCAAATTAAAAGGTCGGTGAGGGATATTATAATAATTTACAAAGTGTAAGGTTGATTTTGTTGAAATTGAAGATGTAGGAGAGTATTTATAAATTAGGATAAAATGTAAAGTATTATTTACTTTTTATCCTAAAAATAATTTATTCATATTTTTTTATGTATGAAAAAGTGATTTCAGAATTTGTTAGGCATATTCTTTTGTATTACTATTTTTTGAATAAGTTGCTAAAATTTATCTATATTCTCATGATAATCTTTATGCTTTTCAAATTTGGAGAATGTAGATAACTGAGTTATTAGATATTGAATGGTAAAGACAATGACAATAAAAATAGAATATTTTAAGAATAAAATTAAATATCTATTTTATTGAGAAAAAATGAATTAGCCATATCCTAGGTGGATAAGATTTTTCACCAATTCATGGATAAATACTATCCGTGAAAAATAACTTATCTATCTTAAAAGTATGAGAACATGGATAAGTTGGTCAATGAAAAAGTTGATTAATTTTTTTATAATATTTACACACAAAAAACAATCCCTAATAGAAAAAATACATGAATCAATTTTTTTTAAAGGAAGTATAGTTACTACTGCTCTTTCTATATTTAATATTTTTAAATAAAAATCATATTTTTATACTACTAATACCATTTTTTTATCACTATTGCAGTCTATACAATAAAAATATCACCATCATTACCATTACTGTCATCAATACTTTTATCATATTCTATGATATCAGTGTTGTTTTCACTGCCAGTGTCATTGCTACCATCACTATGACCACACCATCTTTGCGATGTTGCCACTACTATAATCTCTACCTCCACCAGATTACCACCATCTACCACCAATGCCATCAAAGCTACTATCTCTATATCATATCCATCATTATTATATTTATGCCTTAAAAATAATTAGATTTATAATTATTTTATATTTTTAAATTAAAAAACTATTTTTAATTTGAAAATAAGTGAAAGTAGTGGCAAATTAATTGAAGTTTCTGAAAGTCATTTCAGATCTCCCAATAGGTTAAAAGTCCAGTAGCTTGACTTTTAATATGATAATAGCCAATAAAACTTTAGGAAAAAAATTATCAAAAATCAGCAAATTTAAATAGTAATAGTAAATATCATTGTTCATAAAATGCTATTATGTTTATTAATAATCTCCATAGAGGAGATAGCATTTTAGTTTAGAGGGTGCAAATAATCTTTAATTTTCTTTTTTAACATGAATGTGTTAAAAAAAATCAATCATCATGAAACTAATATTTTGTTACTTTTTGAGACTTTTTCTACCCACATCTCTGTGTGCCTACAGTACTCAGTCATATAAGAAAAAGAGACAACTCTCATCTCAAAACATAGAATAGACTTGCAATCCTAGTGGAACCCCCGAGGGGGTGGTCGAGCTTGTTAGGCAGCGAGGGAGTACTTTTTTTATTCATATGGCTCAATCTAAAAAAAATTCAATATGTTACAAGTCTAGGAGGTTAAAGATTTTTAAAAATAAATTGAATTAAATATCTTCTTTTAAATAAGAGAGAGAGAAAGCTAGACTTGGTTATACTCAAATGGATCTCCACAATTTAGTAGAATAATAAGAGTCTCATATCATTAATTGAAATATTGGATATGATCTACTATTTCTAAAATGCTTACTATCAAAAGTCATTGAATTATGGATAATGGAATGTTGCTTCAACTTTTTCTAGACTGAGAAGCATCAATAAACACCATAATTACAATGTTATACTAAGGTTTATCCAGTAGGATGAGCATTGAAATGAAATAAGCATTCTAGCTTTGACCCCATTCCAATATTTGGTATGATGGTATCCTCAAGGATCACATTTCTTTCTAAATCCCAATCACTTGATATTAAAATAATGGTGATTCCATTTTTACATGAAAGAAATGGTCATTCCATGGAGGATGGAATAAATAATATTATTAAATGGACCAACTAGCAATATTCATAATATAAAATAGCAAAAAAAAATATACTTGAGATGAAATTATTGATAATTATGGTATAATATAGAAAATAAAAATAATATGAAGATTCAAATAAAAAATAATATTATTAAAAATTATAGAAGTATCAAGTAACATATATTTCATATATCATAGTATTATATCAATTATGATTTAAAGGTTTATCATGGAATATATTGACAAATGAGCATTGCACAATGCATGTTAAACAAATCAATTTATAAAAATAAAAAATATTAATAACATTAAATGCAAAAATAAAAATATATAAGATAAATATTATAAAATCAACAAAGATAATATATAAAATAAAAAACAAAAAGGTTATCAATAATATTATTTGGTCTTGTAAAACATTATAATAATGATAATGCTAATAATATATTATTATTTAGAAATATTATTTAAATATTGTTATACTAATTTAAAATTTATATAATGTGAATATTTTAATGGAATACTGATATTATCTTAATAATATTATACTAACAATATGAATATCAATGATATTAATATTAATGCTGCTAGATTTAATATAACAATAATGGAATAATTATTAAAATAATATAATACCATATATTACAAATAGCATTATAACATATAATACATATGATATATAACAATTTTGACGAATATTATTATTTTCATATCATTTTATCAATATTATCCTTATAACAATATAATGATCTTCTATTATAATATTATACATTAATATTAATATATGGATATAATGTGATACTACAATCTATACTATTTCTAACATGATTATAATAATTATAAAAATAAAATAAAATATATTGTAGTCAACAAATTAATTATAATATTTTTACTAATTATATCCATATTGAAATATATATATAATAATATAATAATATTATCATAATAAGTGAATCCTATATAATATATTATATTATAGGATAACACTATGATTAATAATAGAACATTATATAAAAATTTAATGTGATATATAATATTAAGGATAGTCAATACTAATACAATATTATTTTTTAATTATTACTCGAATGCATATCTAGACTAGGGAAAATGGTACCCAATTAGTTAGATATAGTTTTATCCTTTTTTTATGCAATTCAATACCCATGGAAGTCACAACACTCCCATATCTATGAAAGTTACAAAACATGTGAATGAGTTGGATTGAGAACTGAGACCCTTTCTGATCTCCCAATTTCTAACGCATAAACCCCTGATCAAGAGATATAAGATTTTCTCACAGCCAAATAATTAAAATTAATAAATTTATGATTCAGATCAGCTTGTCAAGCCTAAAACATACTAGCTTTGAACTAGGTTCAGTTCAAATTGGCTAATTAGGTCAAAGATCACTAACCTTAGATGAGGCATAGTCGTGAGATCTGCAATAAATATTTTTTAAGTAATCATTATGATGTTTGAAAAATTAACATTTGGTTTTGATGCAAGATGCATCAATACAGTTTCCCCAACAGAAATAGATTTCTCTTCAAAGTTCTATAAAATAACTGAATCCCCATTTTGATCACTAAAACAGCACCATTATGGCTACAGGCAAAGCTTAAAGTTCAAAAAGGAGGGTATAATATTCAAATTTAACATAGTTGACCTTTGTCTTAAATTTTCTCTCCTATGTAGCTCTCCACTTAATCTTGGCTTGCAATACCAACAAAGAATCTCGTTTTCTGTCTAATAAAAGGAAAAAAAAAAAAAAGATTATAAGTGAGCACTCTAGCCATGGATTCTGGAAAGATAACTGGAAGACAACCATGCACCTTATAAAACAAAAGCTTGTGCAGAAACATTATGTATATATTATACACTTGCTGACAGAACCATCCATCTAAATCATCCAATTAATTCTGTAGTTTAACATTTGAAATAACCCCAAGAATTCTTGCACAAACCCAAAACAATACCAAGGATGTACTTCATCCATTCCGTACCATACATTTGTATTTGCTGGAAATCTGGATCTTCGATAACTCAGCTTGCCAGGACAATCATCAATAGAAGCTTCGAACAATTCTGATGATCAAGATGATATTTTGCCGATGCATCAAAAAAATAATGAAATAATAATAGATAGCCATGGAAGAGAAATTTGACTGCACTACGAAAGAGAAGTCCTATTTCTCTCGATAGGCGGTTCGAAATGATCATCAGACACATCATTATTTTCTACAGCTAGTTCTTGGCTTGTTTGGGTTCCACTGAAAGCATCTGATGGTATGTTGATTCCAGCAAACCCAACCATGACAGCAGCAGCTCCAATGTAATCCATGAGATAAGGGGCATTGCCAGTGAGTGAGTCAACAATGGCAGCAATCGGAACCTGAATTGTAAGACCAGCAGTTGCTACAGTGGTTGTTGTCAGATGGATGGCCTTTGCCCACAAGTAATCACTCAACACATTATCCAATAAACCTATACAAGAGGATTAAGTTAAATCAGTGGAATCAGTCTCTACTGTCTCCTGGACCATTTCAAAAGTATAGAATGATTTAGCATAATTTGAACACCGTGCGGTATTAGCCTTTCATGATGCAAAATATATTCTGGAAAATGATAATAATAATGTGATCAGCAGATTTAGTACAGCCTGTTATTAGAGGTACCCAACAAATAGTAAACCACATCAGCTAGCAAAATAGGAGCTTGGTTGGACATCTACTATAGACTCGAGCAATCCCAATCGGACTCCAAAATGGCTCCTTATGGAAGAATAAAACTTACAACCCCAAATGTAACTTTGGCTACCTGTCAGATTGTCACTTATCTCCGGTCAGGACCTGCCAGGACAGAACTGATGACAGGCATGGCCTTTTGGCTTCTGAAAAAGAGATTGACATGTTTGCTGAGTTTCAAGTGGAGCCATATGTTTTTGAGTACAGCAAGCTTATTGCTACTTACTGCTGATACACCAAGTATCACTGAGCACTGGAATATTTCAGTTCCCTATTTCAAAAGCAGATGAAGTTCTGCAGTTAACAAATTATAAGCACCGCAGATTTGTTAATGCATTGTTTCAGACAACAGACTTCCTGGTAGATAGTCATATCACACATCCATATTAGCACTAAAATCTCTAATCTATTAACTCACATTGCCACCCTCTAGAAGCACATTCCACCATGTCAAAATAAATTAAAGGAAAAAAAAAGCAGTAGCTTTCCTTATCCTTAAGGCTTGTTGTAGTTAGAGATGGAGAAGAACACAAATAGCATGGGTTCAAAATAAATTGTGATGTTCAAGGTGATACAATTGATTAGTGTTTCTCAATTAGCTGTTGCATCTTCCTTAATACCTCTATTTCTCTTTCTAGTTCACCCTTTTTTGATAATATTGAGTCCCAAAGGCAATTCCATTTAGCCACTAAAAGAAATTGCAGAGATATCCTAGAGAACCACGTTTTTGAAATCTCAAGGAAGGGATTTGGAGGCAACCAAATTTTCCAGACTTCTACAAAAGTCTTGCATGGTTGACAAGCCAATCATGTATGCTGGTTCCTCTTAGGGCATGTAACTATTGGTAATTAGCTTCTGAAAATGAATATCTTTCTTACTTCTCTTATGATGTCACTGATCTGGCAAGGCAGAGCATAGAAGAGGTCATGTCATGACAAAAGGTTATTTGGTATCATGGGATCAGCAAACGACCTACATACCATTTTAAATGGTAGACTCTGAACCAAATACCAACCAAACTGTTAGAAACTTAATTGTTTTAAGAATGACCAGCCACCTGAATAGATGGTCATTTCTTGTCATTCTTGTTTAGGTTGTTCTCATTTTCCTTTGCATCCAACAATGCTTTTGGTATCTTCTATGCAAACACTCCATCTATAGTACATCATGAGTTTGTGGAGGCATGTCATAGACATCGGCTGCCTATCATTGTACAATGTATAACTGTATATAGTTGCACTCCATAATCCAATTGTATCTAGGATTACATATGAAGCATTGTAGCTTATTATAGAATATGCATCTATCTATTGCAACTTGTGATGGAGTGTTGCATTCAAGCATACACTCCAACATATGATCAGCATATTATGGTGGTAAAACAAGAAGCAAGACAGTTGCTGCAAAAAGGGAATATGACTGATGAACCAAAGTGTAGACAGCCATTCAGCAATACCAATGATGACCTACCAAGATAATGGGCTTGAAGTGGCAAGGGTTTATGAAAATACATACAACAAAGAGTAAATTCATAAAACGAACATACACCACTATATGCCTTCCTAAATATTAGTCATAAGTTCATCTTTCATTCATGTTAAAAGAATAGACTTCATCCTTCAGGCAATCCCCAATGACTGAAATTCATAGGATTGGGGCATTCCGGTTTCCCCACAGAATGGGATGCACCACATCCAACCCCTATCCCAATGGTCGTCTTGGTCAGGCCTCTTGGTATTTCCTTTTTAATATTCATTCTTCTAACTTGCCTTAGAGGTTTTACTGTTTTATTAATTTTAAAAATATTTTTGGACTTCAAAAATAAGGAGTTAGGTTAAATTGGTTTCATTTCATGTATACTATTCATATCTATCCTCATGGTTGTTTCATATGCTTTTCCAAACCTAAATAGTAGCATTTTGGCCAGGATAATTTTAAATTAATCCTCGTTGTAGGTTTGA
>NC_025996.2:50969746-51015635 GCF_000442705.2 Elaeis guineensis
AAAATGGTCTACGATCCCAACAAAAAAACTAAATCAACCATGTGAATGCTATTCATACCTTAAGATCCAGAAAATAAGTGGACAATAAGATAGGTATATTTGATGATAGAGAGAACTCACCTGCTGAGTCACTTTATGAACAACCCACCTTACAAACTTAAGCTCCTAAACTGATAGTACACTAAGCCCAAAACCTATAATTCCTAGAGCTCCTTTTTCAAATCGATTAAGATTCAATAAAAAATTAAATTTTGGATAAAATTTTAGAGGTGTTTAAGCAAGTTCAGGTAATATCCTCTTTAAACATGATTAAACAAGTTTCGACCTAATGCTAAATTTTTAAAAGATTTTTATACCAAGAAAAAGACCACAATGTACATAGAGATATTTTAGTAGTAAGTGTGAGATCATACTTGTCTATCATGTGTCAATAAAATATAAATCCAAAATCTTCGATAATTTATGTGATATTGGAGAGATCCACATTGAGAAGATCTTGCTAGATTTAGGGACTAGTGTAAATATTCTTTTTTTCAATTTATAAGCAATTAGGATTGAAAAAACTTCTACCAACAAAGATCACATTATAATTAGCAAATATATCTCTTAGGATCCCTAAGAGAATGGTAGAGGATGTTTTAATCAAGGTTGGCAATTTTATCTTTTCTTTAGACTTCATCATTTTAGAGATTGAACTAGTTATGAATCCCAAGGGTCATATCCCAATTATTTTAGGAAGACTATTCTTAGCTACTGTGAATGCTGAAATCAACTGTCGAAATGGACTTATGAAACTATCTTTTGGGAACATGATTATTGAATTGAATATATTCAATCTAGAATAGGAATCCACCTAGCATACCATATAAATATAATTCAAAAAGAAATTTATGAACCCATTGACATTAGTGATGAGGAAGTCGACCTCGAGTCTAGTTTCTGACCAATCAATGAACTCTGAGGACATCAATAAAATTTCTATAGATAATAGGACTAGCCAGAGATAAGAGCTTTTCACTAAACCAATCATGAAAATGGTTAAACCATTACCCAAGTATCAATAGAAGAGGCATCCAAATTAGAATTGAAATCCTCCTCGAGCCTTAAGTATGCATATTTAGATCCAGCAGAAATCTTACCTGTAATTGTCGCATTTGACCTAAATCCTAAACAGAATGAGTTGTTAGCAATTCTGAGAGAGAATCGTGAAGCAATAGGCTGGACCATGATTGATATTAAGGGAATAAGCCTTTCCATAGTTCAACATAGGATACAATTAAAGGGAAGGTTAAACCAACTAAAGATGTCCAGAAAAGACTTAACCCGCCATGAAGGATGTAGTCAAAAAGAAAATCTTAAAGTTACTTGATAATGGAATTATCTATCCTATCTCTGATAGCTCGTGGGTAAGTCCTGTACAAGTGGTACCCAAAACGTCTGGGATAACGGTGGTCTAGAATGAAACAAACGAACTTATCCCAACAAAGACCCAAATGGGTTGGAGGGTCTGTATTGACTACAGAAAATTAAATATTGCAATAAGAAAAGATCACTTTTTATTATCGTTTATTGACCAAATATTAGAGAAATTAGTCAGATAAGAGTTCTACTATTTTTTTGATGGATATCTAGTTATAATCAGATCCCCACAGCCTCTGAGGATTAGAAAAAGACTACATTCACTTATCTATTTGGAACTTTCACTTATAGGCATATGCCTTTTGGGTTATGTAATGCACCGACAACCTTTCAAAAATGCATGATCAGTATTTTTTCTGATATGGTGGAATGATTTCTGAAAATTTTTATGGATGACTTTTCTGTCTTTGGCCCAACCTTCTTGAATGCTTAGATCATCTGAAATTAGTCCTAGAAAGATGTAAGGAGAAGCATTTAGTTCTCAACTGAGAAAAATATCAATTCATGGTTAAAGAAGAGATTGTTCTTAGCCATATAGTTTTAAAAAAAAGAGTTGAAATGGACAAAGTCAAAATAGACCTGATTGCAAGTCTTCCACCATCCAAATCTGTCAAAGAAATTCATTTATTTTTAGATATGCTGGATTCTATAGAAGATTCATTGTCGATTTCAGCAAAGTGGCTTGCCTATTAACAAACCTGTTAGTAAAAAAAATTAAGTTTGAGTTCACTCCTGAGTGTTTAGAGTCTTTTAAATTTCTTAAAAAGACACTCGTTTCAGCTCCCATCATTCAATCTCTCATCTGATTTGAACCTTTCGAACTCATGTGTGATGTGTCCGATCATGCAGCAGACGTAGTTTTAGGTCAAAGAATTAATAAGTTGCCTAGAGTTATTTACTATGCAAGTCCTAGAAAAATTTAGGTCTATTTGGTTGGGTCATACACCATTATCTATACTGACCACTCAGCCATTAGACATCTCCTAGCAAAGAAAGATGCCAAGGTGCACTTGATACAATGGATCTTGCTCTTTTAAAAATTTGACTTAGAAATTAGGGATAAAAAAGAACAGAGAAATGCAGTAGCTGATCACTTGTTCCGAATCATAGTCGCACCATCTGTGAACCACCCATCAATGAATTTTTTCTTGATGAATAGCTCAAGTCTGTGTCCACTGAACTATGGTATGCCGATATTGTCAACTATTTAGCTATTGATAAAGTTTCTTCCACTGGACCACTCAGGACAGACACAAATTTTCTACTCAAGTGAAGTATTTCATTTGAGATGATTTATATATTTTTAAATAGTATCCTAACCAAATCATTAAAAGGTGTATCCCAAACAATAAAGTTAGAAGTATTTTATCTTTCTGTCATAACTAAGTAGGTGGTGGTCAATTTGTATCCAAGAAAATAGCTGCCAAAGTCCTCCAATGTGGATTTTATTGGTCTAATTTATTTAAGGAGCACACGAGTACTCTAGAAGTTATGCTCGATGCCAACAAATAGGGTGAATCACTAAGAGAAACATGATGCCTCTTATCCCAATCTTGGTGGTTGAAATTTTTGATGTGTGGGGGATCGATTTCATGGATCCATTTCCAAACTCATTTGGAAATAAATATATTTTAGTTGCTGTTGACTATGTCTCAAAGTGGTAGAAGCTATTTTTTGTAAATCTACAAATAGCAAAATGGTTATAAAATTTTTGAAAAAAAAATATTCTCTTCCGCTTTGACACTCCTAGAGCAATCATTAGTGATCGAAGGACACTTTTGCAACTGACCCTTTACCACATTAATAAAAAAATATAATATCACCCATAAGTTGGCTATACCTTATCACCCTCAAACTAATGGGCAAGTAGAAGTATCCAATAGATAAATCAAATAAATTTTGAAGAAAACTGTTAATGCCAATAGAAAGGACTGATCCTTGAAATTAGTTGATGCGCTATAGGCATACAGAACCACCTTTAAAACCAACCTAAGAATGTCTCTCTATAGGATTGCATTTGAAAAACCTTGCCATTTACCTGTTGAGCTAGAGCACAAAGCCATGTGGGCTATTAAAAATTTAAACATAGACTTGGACGTAGCTGGAAACCATAAAAAGCTTCAAATTATTGAATTAGAAGAACTTAGAAATGAAAGTTACAAGAATGTTGGGTGTACAAAGAATAAACCAAAGTATTCTATGATCAAGCAATTATGAGAAAATCATTTACTCTTGAACAAAAAGTTCTCCTATATAATTCTAGATTACACCTATTTTCTGAAAAGCTTAAGTCTAGATGGACATGACCATTCTTAGTTAAAGAAGTCTTCTCATATGGAACTGTAGAAATTAAAAACTTAAGTAATGGTGCTGTGTTTAAAGTTAACGGTCAAAGATTAAAACCATTCTTGAAACTATCCAAAGAATCTTTTGACGAAGCCATGGTTCTGTATGAACTAACTTATCTCAATTAATTTGCTTTCAATATTTTATCTGGCTGAAGATATTAAACTTAGTACTTCTGGGAGGCAACCCAATTTCTTTAAACTAATATCTTTTCTATTGAATAAACAGAGATATCCATCTTTAAATTTCAGACTTCAAGCCAATATCACACCAGATCACCTTCAACACAGAACACATATTTACCAGGTGACATCTTTCTTTTTCTTTCTTGTATTATATTTTCTTTCCTCCTTTATTAGAGATAATGATATTTAAGTTGGGGGGTAGAAAAAGTCTTCTAAAAATAGTTTTGAAAAATTTTGAAAAATATATCTCTTGAAAATCTTTGAAATTAAAAAAAAATCTTTTAAAGGAAAATTTTGAATAAACCATGTGTTAAAAAAGAGAATCTTAAGTAAAATAGATTAGAAAAAGAATAATAAGAGTTAGAGAATATTTGCTAATGATTGTAGTGAGTTAAGGAGTAAATTAGTTGGACAGACCTTTAGGATCTTACTTAGATCATCTAAAGGCTATTAGTACTTCTAACTACACATGCACACTGATAAGATAAAATAGGTACTGATTGTAAGACCAACTAACGATTCAATTATCACTTAAAATTGATGATTGATATACACTCCAATCAAAAATTTAAATTTGAGAAAAGAGCTACCTGCCTAAAATAAAAGTACAAAACACAGAGTATATGTGGATTGCTCTAAGCTTAATTATTAGGTCTCTGCACCTAAGTCAAGCATAGAGATTCGTATCAAAAGGTAAAAGGAAGGCCAGGATGCTTAGCACTAAAAAAAAAGAGAAAAAAAGAAAAAGAGAGAGAGAAAAAGAAGGCAGTATGAAAGCTACCTTAAATTCATGAACTTTATTTAGGTGTGTATAGAAAATTAACCAAAATAAGGTGATAAAAGAAAATACATTTATCCTTTACAGGCCAGCACTCAAATGCTAAGTTAATCCTTACAAATACAAGTGCGGTAGATCTTTAAATGTATTCTAAAATTTTTTTAATTATATTAACTATGAAATTTACTTCTAAAACTCAATATTTAGTTTGTGATACTTGCTAAATTTTTTGACTTTTAATCCTAGGTCTACTTTTGTAAAGAAGGATCTTAATGAAGCATTGTCAAAAAAAAAAAAAGCTTATATTGCATTGCTAAGGGACTAGCAATGAATAAGTTGGGGGGATATGATAATCATATTAAAAATAACATAAAAAGTATTAAAATGTATGCTATTTAATCTCTATTATTTTGTATTTAATACTTTTTATATTTTTTAAAAATTATAAATTATGAAGATTCATTTATAAAACAACCAGACAAAAGCCTTAATATTTGTAGTAAACAAGCCTAAAATAAAGTTGAAGCCCAAACCGTAGCCCAAGCTTGTCGGATGCATGTTCGCACATGCACGGAGAAAGATCCACATGAGAAAGCTATGCATGCGTGGACTCATGAACATTTATGATGAAAAAGGTTGTACGAGGGAAGACCAAAAAAATTTTCACACTGTTCATAGGTATCTCCCCTCCACATGGTCTATGGTGGACCAAAGGCAAAGAGTGGTTCATGGTGGACTGCATGGAAGATAAAAGGATGGGTCCTGGAGCTTCACATGGAAAGAAGGCTGAAGCAGCATTTGAAGCGAAACCTAATGATTTTTTTCAAACAAGGGGCGCAACGTGGCGTGATGCTGGGCGTGCGACAGAGAGAAAATGCAGCATGATTGTGAATGCACGCGGGAAGAAGAAAAAGTGGCCAGGAAAGGAAGAAGCAGAGTGGACGCGATGAAAGCCTGGGACGCGAAAACAAATTCACGGCTAGGATGTTGGGCATTAAAATTTGAGAAAAATCTAGCCATCTATTTCTTAGTTTTTATTCTTTTCATTAATCCCACATCGAAAAAATACGAAATCTTCTTCTCTCTAACACTTATAAGAAGGCTTCTACACTTTCATATTCTGATCTCTCTCTCCACACCATAACTCTTATAGAGGGCCCATGTGATAGGTAGGCATATCCACTTTTTAAATCTTTTTCGTCATCTTGTTTTCACTTTCTTCTATCCTTTCAACATATGAGAAGGAGAGTCAGTCAGAAGAAGGTTGGCCCCAAGCCAAGAGAGAGAGAAGTTAGGTTCTATAAAAAAAATTATTTTATTTTATTTTTATTTTTTGTTCCAACTCCAAGCCTCGTTAATAGCTTAGGAGTTAAAAAATTTTGTATCAAATTTTTTATTCAGCAATGAATTAATTTTTTTTCTTCTGTTATTTATTTTTTATATTTTAATTTCTACAGTAGAGTAGTTTAAATTTTTATATTTTTAAATTTTATAATTTTTAAATTCTGTAAGTTAAATTTTAACAAGTAATATAAGATTTTATTTTATTTTATTTTTTTGGACTTCAAATCAAACTATGTCTGGCTAAGCAATCTTTCTGGAGTTTGTGATGAAGCTAGACCATGAATACAAGCCTTTTTTTTAATTTTTTTTTCGAACTTTTAATTTTTAGAGTCTTTCTCCTTTTATCTCTCTTGCCAAGAGACTTGATGGGCTATCGTTGGGTCAGAATTCTTCATAGTCCATGCTTGATTCAGTGTAAAAGGGAATGATTGGTAGAAGACTCATAAATCACTAAATCCTTTCTTCTCCTTTCTTATTGAAACTTTGATGGATTATAGTTGGGTTTAAGCCCTTTATAGCCCATACTTGGATAACACAAGAGACAAAGGAGAAAAAAAAATCTCTTAATTAGGATGAAAGCAAAATACTTGATGAATTATAGTTGAGTTAAATCTCTTCATGATCCATACTTGTTCATATTTTACACTTTAATCAAGAGACATTATAAGAGAAATCATAGGAAAGCTCTCTAATTCATTGATCTAGTGGATTTAAAAGTCTTAGATCTTCTTTAGATTATTTATCTTTATAATTAATTAATTTACTGCTTTAATAGTAATCCAACAAATAATCTCTCATCTTTTTCTTTAAAACTCATCTGAGCAAATATTTGAACATACTTTAAAATTTAATTTTTCATGGGATCGACACGTACTCGTCGGATGTGCTACATTGCACACTATATACTTACGATAAATTTAAGGCATATCATTTAGCTTTTCAAATCTCATAGGACTACTCATTATTTACTAAGATCGAGAGATCCCTTACAAGTGTGCATCCTACTCTTATAATGAACCTACTATAGCCAACATACACTACAAAGATCCAAATGACTAGGAGGCTATGTTTATATGCAGTCAAACTACAGTAACTCCACTATGAGCAGTAGAGGCACCACGGGTCAAGAAATCATTCACACTACTACAACATCGAGAAGATCACTGATGAGTGAGTAGACATCCATGTGATCTTTCGTATGATCATGCTCAGTACCGATGTTCTCCAACAACCACCCGCACTCTTGCTCAGTATCTCTACACTATAGACCTAAGACTTATCTATCCAAAGAAAGTGATCCGTGCGTCGATCTAACCGGATCAATCACCATCTCTATGATGATTCATCGATCGGGAGTAATTTAGGAATTAATTATACATATCTCAAATCTAAACTCTTTAGGATATGTATCTTTAAGTTATTAATTTTTTGAATGATTCTCGGATACATAATATAAGAATGGATAAAAAATATCCACTTTATTGATAAATCAATTATTTACATATAAAAATATATCCTAGAATTATTATAATGTGTCTGCCATCTAGATTTCTAGGGCATACATCTAACATGTAACTCCCACCATATTTTATGGTGCTAATATGGGTGCATTTGTCAAGCTGGATAAGCTACTGGCTGTGGTTCCACATAAAGATCTCAATAAGAAAGATAAGTGGAAAGGAGATCATCAATTGGGGGCATAATGGAGCTGCTATGATCTAATCAGGGAGAAGAAAGAATCCTACAAAAGAAGATTAAAATAAGATAGAAAAGTTGTGAAAGTAGGATTAATGTCCTTTTTTTTTATTGATTGTGATAAAACTAAGGTATATAACCAGTATTTATAATAGAAAGGTCTACCTTTACACAAGTAGGGTCGGATTCTTCTTCTAGTTCTAATAGGACTAACTTTTCTAAAATAAATATAACTAGTAGAAACAGACAAAAAAAAAATTAAATTTCTATAGGAAGTAGATCTTGATGTCAAATCTCTTTTTGAAATTTTTTTGATTTGACTAGCAAAGTTTAGAGCCTAAACAATGACATTTAAGCCTAATCACTAGATGTGCCACTTCTTAAAGGGTGGGATGTCATGTTGTAGATCTCAAAAAGTTATCCAATAAAAATAATCATCTTAATTAGGTATTGTATAACCAAGTAATGGCCATCGAAAGTTTAGATAGTGACTTAGCTTCATGATGTGGCAAATCTCACTCTTGGATCCTGTCCAACTTGATCCATAGTGGCCAAAGTGGTCTACATTGAGTTTGGTTATGATCTTGGATTAGAGCTTCCTCTATTTAGGAAATTTAGTTCATGTCCCATCAAAACTGAAGGTGGAAAAATATTTATTTTTCTATCTTATGACTAAACCATTTGACTTTACTCTGAAGCTAACACTTTTGATTGATTTGAAAACATACTTGATCTTTCCGTGCATAGTTTCTATAACCTTTCTCTTGATGATGCAATCCTCTTCCAAAGATTTTTCTTGCTTTATCCATAGGTCATCCATAATTGGCAACATTAGTTCTTGGCCTTGGTATTCATTTAATCTACAAGGCTTAAATAGCTTCAAACTTTTTAGTATTGACTATTGAGTACACCTCCATGTATGGTAACAAATCAAGCTAGAAGGCATTCTCTCCTATCTTCTTCAGAATTTTGAGAGAACCATATATTACCTTTAGTTTCTTTCCTTCACCCTTCAATCTATCCTCCGAGTGGAGGCCGACTAGCTCCTACCCTTGGAAGTTACGCTTTATGCGATGCTTATTATGCCGGTTCTTATAATATTGCTATGATATATATACCTATGCCTCAATCTCTTAATGCATTTTTTCGATATTCTCAAGAAACCTTTAAGCTCATGCTTGGTCTCCCTCCTCACTACTCTTTGGTGTAGAACCAACTCTAAACTCTAGGTCGAAGATACTCTATAATCGACAGTCCAAGCAAACCTCCAATGGCAATTTTCACTTGAACCATGAATATTTGTAGGTGAATTGGAGGTATGGTATTGTTGTAGATTCCCGACTTGGAACGGGTTGGCTGGAGATGGATACCGATCAGCAAGGTGATGATGATCGAACTTGCAAACAAATCCCTAGCCATAGTTGGCTCCAGCAGATATCCTCCGAAGCTCAAGTCAGAAACTTATAAAACAGATGGAAAGGAGTGTACGAGAGAGAGAGATTGCATACCTTGGGGGTCCCTTGGTTATCTCTATTTATAGATCTAGGTGAAAGCCGTAAAAAAAATAGTTGGAGGCCATCCCAACTCCTTTAGGTGCAAGTTTCAAGATTTCTAGCCTGATTTTTTGGGATTTGACAGTTGTGGTTATCTTATCTGATCCTGTTATGACTTGGTACCTCTGTGATACCAGCAGTGGACCGATATCTTGCATGAAATCTGGATGTTAATTCAGAAAATCTGAGAAAAGAACAAGAAGAACATGGAAATCTGATTGGATCGTGGATGAGAGCGTGAGAGAGAGAAAGAGAGATGGCAGCTAGGGTTTCAAGAGAAAAAGCTTTGTGTTTTATTCCATCTATCTTGGTATTACAATGATCTGTATATATACCAATACAATGAGTTCAACGATCCGAGACCAAAAAAATTTCTAGGCTAACCCAATGCATGAAAGCACTCACCAAGCCTATATCTCACATGCTCTCGTCCCTTGGACTTGATCCCCAGTCCAAACCCTTGGTTAGTCCTTTTAAGACCTATTATACTAGGCTTTAAGAACTCTTGGATCAAATCCGATCCCAAACCCATATAAAAATCTTATGCAGCTCTACTGCGCAACTGAGCCGGCTCAGTTTCAGATTGAGTCGACTAATATGAGACTAAGTCGACTCATACTAAGATTGAGTCAACTCACCTGCGTGCCGTGCTAGATTTTTTAAAATCCTATCTTCTATTTCTCTTAGATATAGTCAACCCAACTGGCACTAAGTCAATCCACCTATGATTTGGTCAACCCAGTCTCAGTCAAGTCGATCTAAATTCTTGAATCTACTATTTCTCCACAGTCTTCAACCCTAGATCTGGTTCCTTGCCTCACCCTATATCTTTAAATATCCGAAGCCCCAACCAAGCCTCTCGAAGTCCTCGTCGCCTGAACTTTGAGCCTATGGAGAGTTATGCAATGCCTCTACCCTAGGACCACTCCTATCCTAGCCTAGGACCCCAAACCGGTTCTAGCCTCCTGGAGCCAACACCTTGTCTCCTCTTATGGCTTTCTAAAGCTTGGGAGTACCACACCAACTCCTACAATCTCCATCTTGGTGCGGCATCCCAGCCTTGGCACACCCGATAGTGTCTTCCTGCATGATCCCACTATGGATACGCACCCTGACATCCCCTTGTGCGGACCTCCTTGCCTTCGCCAATCCTCTTCAACTGCTGAGCTCCCTTTGAGGCCTTTGGGATGACCTCCTCCATCATTGAAGACCCTGGCTTGCTCCTTTGCACTACTCTAGAGTTTGTTGTAGGCACCCTTCTACTTGACAGCCGAATCAACTATTGCCCTAGACTTTTCTAAAGAGACCGCAGCATTCTTAAACCGACACTTGCTGCTACTGAAACCCTCTCCACCTATGAAGCCACCTCTGCTCGGTGCTCCACCTGAATTCGAAGTCCCCCTGATGTGGTAGAAATCGACTCTGTACTTGAGTCCTCCGAAGCCAACCATCCAATGCTGTCCTGCTGGGCCTGCTGCTGCATCTCGAAACCGTCGCTGTCCCTTTGGACCCTCCGCACTCCGTGGATCCCTCCAAAGCTGTCTCGGATACATCACACCCCATGGATTCTTTTGAAACTATTAAGAGCTCATCTGACTCTTCACTTTCAGCAACTGAACTAATAAAATCTGAGTTGTTCCTTTCTCCTCCCTTCTTCTTAAGCGGACACTCTCGCTTAAAATGCCCTACTACATTACACTTGTAGCACTTTCTAGCCTCCTTGCTGCCATCCTTCTGAGACTGTCTCCATGAAAGAATAGTACCCTATAAGCCAATCGTATGGATGATGCAATAAGACTATTCTGTGTTATCTTCCTACTCATTTACATGACATTGGTTATTTTATATTTATGAGGCATTATGTTTCTGTTAGAAAATCAGGTAGAATTACATGCATAGATTTCAAAATAATTTTGAAAGGTAGCAGAAATGATCTAGGTTAAATCTTTTAACCCCAAATAGATTTAATCTATATCTATCTGAGCTCTAGATTTAAAACATACATATAATCTAAAAATAAAATAAAAAATTTGAGATCAGATCTCAATACCTTACGTGGGTTAAAATACACCGCAATTAATGATCCTAGATCTAAAGGTTCTTGAGCCACATACATGTCCGATCTCTATAAGTATCCACCGGGATCAATTTTGAACCTTTTTTCTCATTGTAGATCCTTCTTCTCCAAAAGAAATCACTGCTTTTTGAATCTTTGATCAATCCTTGATCTTTGACCATAAACTCAATATTTAAACCACAGCCTTTCTGCTCGTTCTTGATATAGAATCAAACACCCTCCTCAACTTGGGCATGTGGAAGATGGGATGCCCAACACTTGGGCATTGGAAAGAGAGGAAGAAGGGGAGATGGTGTGGAGGTGGAGAGAGGAGATCTGAAATCACAAAAATAATTCTTTTAGAAAATCTTAAGAGACCATCCCTTAAATAGACATTTCCTCGATTCCAAATCATTATCTAATCAGGCTAAAAAGGTTAGTCTTTATCTCATAAGGCCTTTTACCTTTTAATCTGATTTTCTTTCGAAGAAAATCAGATCCAATTGGAAAGGCCCTCACCTTAAATGGAAAGTAGATGGGGCACCCACATCTTATAAGGCAAGATGAGGGGGTGCCTCTTATTCTTTAAGATAGGTAGTTGGGACGCCAACCTTTGGCGCCCCCTTGGGGTTTAAGTGCACAAGAGAGGGGGCGTGGCCCCTCTCTCTCTCCTTCCATGCCACAACAAGAAGAGAGGGCGGGCCCCTCTCTCTCCTATCGTTCACTCCAAGGGGTATGCCCCCTTGGACTTTCTAGAAGGGAGGCATACACCTCCTCTCTCTTTCCAATTAACCCTCACTACAAAAAGAAAAAATAAGGGAGAAAATAAGGAGATTTATTTGCCAACTAATTAGCTTGATTCAATCCTTTTGGGCCCTTAAATAAGTGCCCCTCTAAATCCAAATCAAAATGGATTTAGATTAGGTTCAAGGCTATGGACTTGATCCAATCCTTATCTAATAAGGAGTCGAAGTCTAGAGAAAAATTGAATTTAACCATGTGCCAGCATGGTTTTCTTAAACCCAATAGAATTTCACTAAATTCTAACCCAATTAGAACTTTATAAGCCCAATTGATTAATTCAATATTAAATCCCCTAATGTGCGACCCCATAGATTCCATTCTATCTGGTAGTGAGATATGTTGTGATCTTCATCACAATATCATCGAAACTCATTTCAGTAGGTTGGAACAATTCCAACTCTGCTCCTCGAGGGTCATCGATCATCAAAATGATGCCTGATGAGTCCCACAATCCATCAGTGATACCTAGTAGTATGTAGTGGTATTCTATTAGAATGAAAGTGTGAACCTCTAGGTGCAGTTAACATGTAATTCAGTCCTTCTATCATGAGTTCCGACTTGACGGAGGTCATGAAGAACTCGTCAGATCCATCGTCAGTCATATGCAAGATTGGCTCAACTCGAGTTCACTTGTGAATCTCATGAAAATTCTTTTCCAGTATTCACACTTGCTTTGACCAAAGACTTCCTAAACTTAGTCTCACAAATCGCATAGAACTTCTCTTTTTGTATCAAGATCGATAGATTTTATCTAGGTGCATCCTACTCCTAACAGGAAATCGAACCTACTGCAGCCAACATATACAGCAAGGACCTGAATGATTAGAGGCCATTTGGTGCCTAGAATTAGTGACCATTTGGTGCTTAAAATTCTCTCCATGGAAGCTTGCACATGCCTTGCTTAAATGAAAACAAACTAAATGGCTTTGTGAAGTTGCATTTTAGACAAGTTTCATAGTGTCCTTCCTGAGATAACAATCTCGAGCATATAGCATAAAAATAATATTCCATTCTTCCATAAATACTTCAAAACATTTTATGCGAAATACCTAGATATACAATTTTTGTGGCAGTGAGCAGTGAGCAACCCTATGCCACCTGTTTTGCTCCACCCAAACAAGTGAACAACTATAATCCACGAGCAGAATGCTATCCACTAAGCACAAAGCATATATCCAAATTCATTCCATTTGGATGCCTAGTCTTGTAGATTTAGGTTAGAGTGAAGCATATACAATTAGAAAGTCATGAGGACTGCCTGTCTAAAAATTTCCCAACTCAATGAAGCTTTATATGATTCTAAGAAAGCTATATGAACATGGCCTAAACAATTAAATTACATCTCCAATTAAGGGAGATTCACAATTCTTGCAGTCAGCCTTATCTATTTTAGCAACCAAGCTCTGTTTCTCTGCTCTCATTCTTCTGGCACATATTACTGACATCACCAACACTAGCAACCAAGTGGAATCCATCCATCGTCTAAGCACTTAACTAGGAGCAATTTTTACCGTAAATGCATACTTCAGACAGCTGATGTGCTGAAGCTTACACACATATCTCCAACAAGTATGATAATCAATTTGAACAAAGGTCTTTCCTCTACATTTTTTTTTCTTTTGCACCAACTCCACGAATCCTATAGCCAATTCAATCAGACACTGTTGCATTATATAGAAATTTAAACTAGTCTATGTCACGATTAAAAACTAACATATACTAGAAACATTTGTACAATGCTATTGTCACGCCCCCGACCCGAGATTTGAATCGAGGGTCATGGCAACTGCCGCATACTTATAGAATACTTTTTCCATAAGCATGCAAGGCATCTCATCATGATATCTTCACAAATAGTTAAATAAATTTTTTTCAATATTTAATAATCAAATCTTAGTTCAAATAACAAATCAAAACTCAGTGTTCAAAAGAAAATAACTGTCTGACAAAGTCAGCACTAAAAACAAAACTAAAAGTCTTGAATCAATTCTGAGAAAAATCCTAAATCAATGAGCTAACTCCATCTCTAATCGCTCTCCCAACCGAAATCCCACATCATGCTAATTTTCTGGATCTGTAAGAAAAACATAAAACTTATTATGAGCTAAATAGCCCAGTAAGCAGTGTATACCTTTAACTGAATAAATCAAGCAAATAATACTATGCATATCAATTTACTAATAACAAATCAATACGTAATTTCATGAAATCATATTCATACTGTCAATCACATATATAAAAGTCAATTCATCATAATTTTCAATTATGCTTTTCATCTTAAATTCATCAATTTCTTAAATTCTTCTTACCAACCATGACTATGACCACATTATCCCTGTGGCAGGGTCATAATACCGCGTATCTGCTTGCGGTGAGCTGTGAATCATCTGGCAGCCAAGTCCTTTAGAACCGCTGGTCTCGCTGGCGGTTTGTCGCTGGTCTCTCTGGCGACATGTCGCTGGTCTCGCTGGCGACATAAACCTCAGGACAGTCAATTGCCAACGTATATGCCCCCATTGGCGGGGTCCTCAACACAGTCAGGTTGTCAATTTCATATTGTCTTCCAATTCATATATTTTCAAGAATAATAAAATTAAATGATATTCGAGTCAAATCAATTATAACATTCTTTGAGATCATATATCATCATAATAATTGCTCAACAAATAACTTCAATCATAAATAATTTTCTACAATTAACTTTAATCATAAATAATTTTCAATAATTATTTCAATAAATAATTTCAATCGCAAGCATGCATAAATTTATTTAATTCATAATTTATCAGATAAATTCAGTAAAAGTAAACACTACTTACCTTAAAAGAAAATCCAACTAAAAATTCTAAGAATCTCGAAAATCCTTCTCTGAACCTGATACGTCAAATATTATATTTTTAATCAAAATTTCATCGAATTAAAAATAACTAAATTGTTAAAATCTAATGTCCCCACGAGGATCAACTTGACGACAGCATCCAGGATTTTTGGACTAATCCATGGATACCCTATTTTTTTATTGCTAATTTAATTTTTTTAAATTAATTAATTCCATAAATCTAAAATTTAAAAAGAGAGAGAGAGAGAGCAAAGAGAGTTTCTCTCTCCGCCCCCTTTTTTTTTTCTTTTTCTTTTTCTTCTTTTTTTTTTCTTTTTCTTTTCCTTTTCTTCTTTTTCTTCTTTTTCTTTTCCTTTTCTTCTTTTTCTTCTTCTTCTTCTCGGCCCTTCCCGCACCGGAACAGAGGACCCTTGGTCCTTCCCTGGCCGGCCGTTCAAGCCGCGGCCGTGGCGGAGGCCGGCGGCAGAGGGAGGCTGCTCCCCCAGCTATGGAGGAGCATGGCTGGCGGTCGATTACGATCGCCGGCGTCGGAAAAATTCAAGGAAAAGAGACCCAAAAATAGAGTCTCTTTCCCGACCGAAGATCGGCGACACTCGTCGCCGGCAGCCTTAATCAAAAATACGAAAAGAAAGGGAAGGAAGAGAGGAAGGAAAGGAAGGCTCACCCCCGGCCTCCGGTGACCTCACCGGCGAGAAATCACGGCGAGAAACCCAACAGTGCCCGCGGCTCCGATCGAGAAAAACGGAGAGAAAGAGAGAGGGAGGAGGTCGATGGTCGATTCTAAGGAGAGGGGAGACCTTCTTATAGAGGGTCCTAGGATTTGAGAGATCCTAGGACTCCTAATATGCTTGGGTCTCGCCGGAGAAGAAGACTCCTATGGAGTCTTCTTCCCGGTTTTTACTCTATTTTTTTTTTGTTGGGCTGGAAACTTGATATCGTGGGCTTGGACTATAACATTCTTCACCCCTAAAAAAAATTTCGTCCTCGAAATTTTTCATACCTGTAGTCTCGAAGAGCTGGGGATATTTTTGCTTCATTTCTTCTCTAGCTCTCAAGTAGCTTCTCTTTCTGAATGTCGACTCCACTGTACCTTGACATAAGGAATGTTGCGACGTCTCAGCACCTGTTCTTTACGGTCTACGATCCGTATAGGATATTCTTCATATGATAGATCTTTTCTGGCTTGTACTGGTTCAAGTTCCACGATGTGACTTGGATCTGGTAAATATTTCTTTAACATAGAAACATGAAAAATATTATTACTCCTGCAAGTGAAGGGGGTAAGGCAAGTCGATAAGCCACCTCACCAATTCTTTCCAAAATCTCAAACGGACCCACATATCTAGGATTCAATTTGCCATGAATGCCAAATCTTGAGATTCCTTTTGAAGGAGATACTTTGAGAAACACATGGTCACCGACTTGAAATTCTAATTTTCGTCTCCTGTTGTCTGCATAACTTTTCTGTCTGCTTTGTGCTGCCCGAAGTCGATCTTTAATTAATTGAATCTTCTCGACTGCTTGTTGAACAAGTTCGAGACCCAATATTCTTCGCTCACCAACATCATCCCAGTGAATCGGTGATCGACATCTTCTACCATATAAAGCTTCGTAAGGTGCCATACCAATGCTAGCCTGATAACTGTTATTGTAAGCGAACTCAATCAAAGGTAGATGCTCATCCCATGAACTCTTCATATCCAAAATACAGGTTCTCAACATATCTTCTAAGATCTGAATAGTTCTCTCTGACTGACCATCAGTCTGTGGATGAAAAGCTGTACTGAAGTTCAATTTTGTTCCTAATGCCTTGTGTAAGCTCTTCCAGAACTGTGATACAAATCTGATGTCTCGATCCGATACGATGGTCACTGGAATTCCATGTAGTCTTACAATTTCTTTCATATATAACTTTGCTAGTCTTTCCAAGGTAAATCCAACTCTAATTGGAAGAAAGTGTGCAGACTTTGTCAATCGGTCCACAATCACCCAGGCTGCATCATTTTTACTGGGAGTCTTCGGTAGTCCAGTTACAAAATCCATAGTGATATGTTCCCACTTCCAAACTGGAATATCAAGAGGTTGAAGTAGTCCCGCAGGTCTCTGATGTTCAGCTTTAACTTGTTGACACACCAAACATTGAGCCACGAATTGAGCGATCTCTCTCTTCATATTATTCCACCAGTATATTTTTTTAAGTCTCTATACATCTTGGTACCTCCCGGATGAACTGTATAACCGGTCTGATATACTTCCTGAAGTATTTCATGCTTGAGTGTTGAATCATTGGGTACGCAAATCCTGTTTTCGAACCTTAACGAGCCGTCTTCATGTATCTTGAATTCAGATTGAACACCAGCTTCCACTGAATTTCTTATTTTTATTAGTTGTGGATCATCATTCTGGGCAACTGAAATTCTTTCAATGAGTGTTGGCTGAACCCTCATGTTGGCTAACCGTACTGTTGAGTCATATATTCGGATGTCTAATTCAATTTTCTTATATCCTTTAACAATTGACTTTGGTGTGTGATTAAAACCCCAAATTTCCCACAGATTTCCTACTAAGGGCATCAGCAACAACATTAGCTTTTCCCGGATGATAATGGATTGTTAAATCATAATCCTTTAATAGTTCTAACCACCTTCTCTGTCTCATGTTTAATTCTTTCTGTGTAAAAATATACTTCAAACTCTTATGATCTGTAAACACTTCACACTGCGCACCGTATAAGTGATGTCTCCAAATTTTTAGGGCAAAAATCACTGCAGCTAATTCCAAATCATGTGTCGGATAATTTTGTTCATATGGTTTCAATTGTCTTGAGGCATAGGCTACTACCTTACCATGTTGCATCAATACACAGCCGAGTCCCTTTTTAGATGCATCACTATATATTGTGAAACCTTCATCTCCTGTTGGTATAGTAAGGATAGGGGCTGACACTAATCGTTGTTTTAATTCTTGAAAACTCTGTTCACAATCTTCAGACCACTCGAATTTAACCCCTTTTTAGTAAGACGAGTCAAAGGTGCAGCTATGCGGGAAAATCCTTCTACAAATCGTCTGTAATATCCTGCCATTCCCAAAAAACTTCGAATCTCAGGAATATTTATAGGTCTGTTCCACTGCATCACAGCTTTCACTTTTGCTGGATCCACAGAAATTCCATCCTTAGATACGATGTGTCCTAAAAAGGCTATTTTGTCCAACCAAAATTCACACTTCTTAAATTTGGCATAAAGTTTTTTTTTCCTCAATATTTGTAGTACACACCGTAAATATTCTTCATGCTCCAATTTACTTCTTGAATATATCAAGATATCGTCAATAAATACGACAATAAATTTATCAAGATAAGATCTGAATATTCTGTTCATTAAATCCATAAAGGCTGCTGGAGCATTGGTTAACCCAAAAGGCACCACTAAAAATTCATAATGTCCATAACGAGTTCTAAATACCGTCTTTGGTATGTCCTCTGTTTTAATTTTTAACTGATGATATCCTGACCGAAGATCAATTTTAGAAAAGACTTGTGCACCTTGCAGCTGATCAAACAAATCATCGATTCGAGGTAGAGGATACTTATTTCTGATAGTACTCCTATTCAACTCTCTATAGTCGATACAAAGTCTCATACTGTCATCTTTCTTCTTCACAAATAAGACTGGAGCTCCCCAAGGAGATACACTAGGCCTTATAAAATCTTTATCCAATAAATCCTGTAATTGATCTTTTAACTCCTTCAACTCCATAGGGGCCATTTGTAAGGAGCTTTAGAAATCGGATTGGTATTGGGTGCCAACTCAATAGTAAATTCAATTTCTCTATCTGGTGGTAGTCCGACTAAATCATCAATGAATACATCCGAAAATTCATTTACAATAGGAATATCCTGTAACTTCAATTCATCATGTTCTTTATTCTTTATTGATACTAGGTAACCTCTACATCCCTTTCTTATCATCTGTCTAGCTTGTACAAGTGAAATAATATGTGGAGGGGTGGTTCCTGTACTTCCATCAAAACTAAAAGTTAATTCTCCCGGTATGTGAAAGTTCACTCTCTTTCCATGACAATCCACAGAGGCATGATAAGTAGCCAGCCAATCCATTCCTAGAATGACATCGAAATCATGCATATCCAGGACCACCAAATCTGTCGGTAATTCTCTTTCTCCTATCTTGATACTACATGACTTGCACACACTTTCGGTACTCAAAATACCACCTACTGGTGTCTCAACATATAATTTGGTTTTCATGGGTTCACAACCTATATCATGCTGTCTAATAAAAGTAGTGGATATAAAGGAGTGTGTAGCACAGAATCAAACAAAACTGAAGCATGAATACCAGATACAGGAATGGTACCTGTCACCACAGCATTGGAGGCCTGAGCATCCTGTTGTGTGAGTGCATAGATTCTTCCTTGAGTTTTCGGCCTTTGACCTCTGTCCTTTGCTTGTGTTGGTCTATTTTCGTCCATCTGCGGACAATCTGCAATCTTGTGTCCTTTCTGGCCACATCTAAAACATGAACCAGTATTCCATGGGCAATTAGAAGTCTCATGCTCTCTTCGGCCGCATCTCGAACATCTAGCTGTCTCATTCTCACGATTCTTATCAGTTGCTGGCTTCTTTGCTGGAACCTTATTGTTCTGATTTCGTCCTTGAGTTTCACTAAACCTATTTCTCTTCTTCTGATTCCGTTCACGCTCCGCATGAGCTTCATTAGCTTCTCTCTCAATTATTAGAGCTTTGTTCACAACTGAGGCATAGGTAGTTAGCTCATAGGGTACAACCTGTTTTCTGATTTCTGTCTTCAGTCCCATTTCAAATTTGTGTACTCTGTCTTGCTCAATCTCAACTAGTCTCGGAACAAACTTGGCTAACTCCGTGAATTTGGCTTCATATTCTGCAACGGATCTGTTACCTTGTCTCAGGTGAATGAACTCCTGTTCTTTCTGTATTCTGACACTTCGGGAGAAATACTTGTCAAAGAATTCATCTCGAAATCTCTCCCAAGTGAGTGGTATCCTATCGTGCTCATATTTTTGTTCCAGTATACGCCACCAGTTGTATGCCTCGCCTTGTAGCAGATATGTTGTATAGCGGATCTTCTCTTCATCGTGGTATTCTTGCACGGTGAAGGCCTTCTCCATTTTCATAATCCAGTTATCTGCTTCTAGTGGCTCGATGGTCCCTTTGAAGGCTGGAGGAGCTAGCTTCTTAAATTCGACGATATTGTTTCTCTGCATCGAATGTTCTTCATGTCCAGGTGTCAGTGGAAAATGTTGACGTGGCTGTGCATGTTGTTGTTGAAGTAACTGTTGCTGTGTTTGAACTACTCCGATCAGAGTTTGCATTAGTTGAGTCATGTTCGGCTCCTCCTGTACTGTCGGAGTATTTTCGGTAGGATCATGGATTCCCTCCTGCTGAGTTGTACCGCTGTTTAATTGGGGAGTATTATCGCCAAGTGGATTTGATGTCCCTCCTACTGCTCCTTGAGTATTCCTCGCTCGTCGTGGAGGCATATTGACCTATGTTAGATTTGAGATAAAACTTATCCTTAATAAGGTTATAACTTGTGACAAGTCAAATTATAATCATCATAACTAACCTTTCAATTTCCTAATGTCTATCCATCACTCGCTCACTTTATTCTACATGTCTCTATCTATCTACTTATGCTCTGATACCATATTAGTTGTCACGCCCCCGACCCGAGATTTGAATCGAGGGTCATGGCAACCGCCGCATACTTATAGAATACTTTTTCCATAAGCATGCAAGGCATCTCATCATGATATCTTCACAAATAGTTAAATAATTTTTTTTCAATATTTAATAATCAAATCTTAGTTCAAATAATAAATCAAAACTCAGTGTTCAAAAGAAAATAACTGTCTGACAAAGTCAGCACTAAAAATAAAACTAAAAGTCTTGAATCAATTCTGAGAAAAATCCTAAATCAATGAGCTAACTCCATCTCTAATCGCTCTCCCAACCGAAATCCCGCATCATGCTAATTTTCTGGATCTGTAAGAAAAACATAAAACTTATCATGAGCTAAATAGCCCAGTAAGCAGTGTATACCTTTAACTGAATAAATCAGGCAAATAATACTATGCATATCAATTTACTAATAACAAATCAATATGTAATTTCATGAAATCATATTCATACCATCAATCACATATATAAAAGTCAATTCATCATAATTTTTAATTATGTTTTTCATCTTAAATTCATCAATTTCTTAAATTCTTCTTACCAACCATGACTATGACCACATTATCCCTGTGGCAGGGTCATAATACCGCGTATCTGCTTGCGGTGAGCTGCGAATCATCTGGCAGCCAAGTCCTTTGGAATCGCTGGTCTCGCTGGCGGTTTGTCGCTGGTCTCTCTGGCGACATGTCGCTGGTCTCGCTGGCGACATAAACCCTCAGGACAGTCAATTGCCAACGTATATGTCCTCATTGGCGGGGTCCTCAACACAGTCAGGTTGTCAATTTCATATTGTCTTCCAATTCATATATTATTTTCAAGAATAATAAAATTAAATGATATTCGAGTCAAATCAATTATAACATTCTTTGAGATCATATATCATCATAATAATTGCTCAACAAATAACTTCAATCATAAATAATTTTCTACAATTAACTTTAATCATAAATAATTTTCAATAATTATTTCAATAAATAATTTTAATCGCAAGCATGCATAAATTTATTTAATTCATAATTTACCAGATAAATTCAATAAAAGTAAACACTACTTACCTTAAAAGAAAATCCAATTAGAAATTCTAGAAATCTCGAAAATCCTTCTCTGAACCTGATACGTCAAATATCATATTTTTAATCAAAATTTCATCGAATTAAAAATAACTAAATTGTTAAAATCTAATGTCCCCACGAGGATCAACTTGACGACAGCATTCAGGATTTTTGGACTAATCCATGGATACCCTTTTTTTTTATTGCTAATTTAATTTTTTTTTAAAATTAATTAATTCCATAAATCTTAAAATTTAAAAAGAGAGAGAGAGAGCAAAGAGAGTTTCTCTCTCCACCCCCTTTTTTTTTTTTTCTTTTTCTTCTTTTTTTTTCTTTTTCTTTTCCTTTTCTTCTTTTTCTTCTTTTTCTTTTCCTTTTCTTCTTTTTCTTCTTCTTCTTCTCGGCCCTTCCCGCACCGGAACAGAGGACCCTTGGTCCTTCCCTGGCCGACCGTTCAAGCCGCGGCCGCCGCGGCGGAGGCCGGCGGCAGAGGGAGGCTGCTCCCCCGGCTACGGAGGAGCATGGCCGGCGGTCGATTACGATCGCCGACGCCGAAAAAATTCAAGGAAAAGAGATCCAAAAACAGAGTCTCTTTTCCGACTGAAGATCGGCGACACTCGTCGCCGGCAGCCTCAATCAAAAATACGAAAAGAAAGAAAAGGAAGAGAGGAAGGAAAGGAAGGCTCACCCCCGGCCTCCGGTGACCTCACCGGCGAGAAATCACGGCGAGAAACCCAACAGTGCCCGCGGCTCCGATCGAGAAAAATGGGGAGAAAGAGAGAGGGAGGAGGTCGATGGTCGATTCTAAGGAGAGGGGAGACCTTCTTATAGAGGGTCCTAGGATTTTGAGAGATCCTAGGACTCCTAATATGCTTGGGTCTCGCCGGAGAAGAAGACTCCTATCGGAAGTCTTCTTTCCGGTTTTTACTCTATTTTTTTTTTTTGTTGGGCTGGAAACTTGATATCGTGGGCTTGGGCTATAACAGCTATAACAAAGAAATATGCATCAGTCATTTCCTAGAACTTCCAGAATGCTTAAGATTCAAAAAAGAAGCAACAAACAAGCAGCCAATGACATAACAGAGATGATATTTATGAAAGTGAGAGCGTTAATCAAAGCAACGGATATAACCGTTCCGTTTTTTACCTCGAAGGGATCATTAGCGTCGTTATTGTTAGAGCAGGAGCTTCTGAAGAGAGACGTGTTGCTCCGATGATTGAAGGAAATGAGGGGACAACGGGAGAAAGCATGGGGAGATGACAACGGTATAATTTTTGTAGCAGCCAGACATAGGCAAAATAGAGACAAAGGATTCGTAGCAGCTGGTATTGTCATCCTTGGTGGTGCTTTGATTCGTCGAGTTCTGGATCAGGCCACCACGGGATTAGAGGGAAAAAGTGGAATAAAAGGTGGAGAGGAGCGCAAGACGCACCGTTCCCACCGCGCAACGCAGCAGGCAACGGGTAAAGCATTCTAGGGCTTGTACCAATGGCAACTTGGCATCCCTCCCTTTAACAGCCCGATCTTCCGACGGATAAAAAATTTATTTAAAAATTTATATTTTTTTAAATAAATATTTTTTAGATAATATTTAAATATAAATATAAATAAAAATAAAAAATAATATTTTATATTTTATCCAAATTAATAAATATTTATTTATATTTTTATTTTCAACAATATCAATTGTAGACTTTACAACTTATTGCAATGTCGTCTAGCTCGTCATTGGTGCCATATAATATAATATTTAGAGGTAGATGGTTGATATAGCTTTATTGAATTATTTTAAAATAGAATAAAATTTGATATAGGCTTAAAATAGTATAATGCCTAAAACATCCAACCCATCCTCCACCTCCATCACGACCAACCCATCAGCCATTGGCTATTACCACTTCCACGGCGTCTTCCACCGCGACCTTAAGCCAAAGAACCTCTTCATTGATGACTCCAGGAATCTCAAGATCTCCGACTTTGGCCTCTTCGTGGTCTCTGAATAGATCCGTGGTGACGAGCTCCTTCGCACCCTTTGTGGAATGCTGGTGTATGTCATATCGGAAATCCTTAATAGAAAGGGATACAATGGTGCCAAGGTCAATGTCTGATCTTGCGGTATTATCCTTTATATCCTCAACATTGGATATCTCCATTCAACGACCCCAATCTGACAGTGATATACTATAAGATCTATTACGAGAAGAATCGGTGCCCCAAGTGGCCCTGTTAGAGCTCTAGTGATTGATTGGCTGGCTCCAGGACCCCAATCTCGAGAGGAGGATCACCATTGATGGGATCCTCAATGACCCTTGGATCAAGAAAGGGCTCAATAAAGAGGAGTGGGTGGCGCTGGCGAAGTTCCACTCAATGGAGATGACGGAGGTGAAGAATGGAAAGTTTTAGAAGTCGGAAGAGGTAAATTGGGCACTTAACACTTTCGACTTAATTCCTTCTCCTTTGGGCTCGATCTATCTAGTTTTCATCAGATTGGGAGTGGCTCATCTCGGCCGAGCTGGCTTAGGCGATTCTCTCGAGAGCTGAAGATATAGGAGTGAAAGAGGGGCCCATTATTTAGAGAAAGGAGGAAAAGGGGCTTGTAGGGGTGGCGGTGGAGGGGTAGATTGGTAATTTGGTAGCGAGTGTGGTGGTCCGCTGGCTGGCCGATGGGTTGGTGATGGCGGAGGATGGATTGGATATTTTAGTCATTACACTATTTTAAGCCCACATCATATTTTATTCTATTTTAAAAAATTTAATAAAGCTATATTAGCTATTTAACTCTAAATAATATGCCATGTGGCATCGGTGACAAGCTTTCTCTCAAATTAAAAGGTCGGTGAGGGATATTATAATAATTTACAAAGTGTAAGGTTGATTTTGTTGAAATTGAAGATGTAGGAGAGTATTTATAAATTAGGATAAAATGTAGGGTATTATTTATTTTTTATCCTAAAAATAATTTATTCATATTTTTTTATGTATGAAAAAGTGATTTCAGAATTTGTTAGGCATATTCTTTTGTATTACTATTTTATGAATAAGTTGCTAAACTTTATCTATATTTCTCATGATAATCTTTATGCTTTTCGAATTTGGAGAATGTAGATAATTGAGTTATTGGACATTGAATGGTAAAGACAATGAAAATAAAAATAGAATATTTTAAGAATAAAATTAAATATCTATTTTATTGAGAAAAAATGATTTAGCCATATCCCAGGTGCATAAGATTTTTCACCATTTCATGGATAAATACTATCCGTGAAAAATAACTTATCTATCTTGAAAAGCATGTGAACATGGATAAGTTGGTCAATGAAAAAGTTGATTAATTTTTTCATAATATTTACACACAAAAAACAAGCCCTAATAGAAAAAATACATGAATCAATTTTTTTTAAAGGAAGTATAGTTACTACTGCTCTTTCTATATTTAATATTTTTAAATAAAAATTTATATTTTTATACTACTAATACCATTTTTGTTATCACTATTGTAGTCTGTATAATAAAAATATCACCATCATTACCATTATTGTCATCAATACTTTTGTCACATTCTATGATATCAGTATTGTTTTCACTGCCAGTGTCATTGCTACCATCACTATCACCACACCATCTTTGCAATGTTGCCACTACTATAGTTTCTACCTCCACCAGATTACCACAATCTACCATCAATGCCATCAAAGCTACTACCTCTATATCATATCCATCATTATTATATTTATGCCTTAAAAATAATTAGATTTATAATTATTTTATATTTTTAAATTAAAAAACTATTTTTAATTTGAAAATAAGTGAAAGTAGTGGCAAATTAATTGAAGTTTCTTGCAAGTCATTTCAGATCTCCCAATAGGTTAAAAGTCCTAGTAGCTTGACTTTTAATATGATAATAGCCAATAAAACTTTAGGAAGAAAAATTTATCAAAAATCAGCAAATTTAAATAGTAATAGTAAATATCATTGTTCATAAAATGCTATTATGTTTATCTAATAATCTCCATAGAGGAGAAAGCATTTTAGTTTAGAGGGTGCAAATAATCTTTAATTTTCTTTTTTAACATGAATGTGTTAAAAAAATCAATCATCATGAAACTAATATTTTGTTACTTTTTGAGACTTTTTCTACCCACATCTCTTTGTGCCTACAGTACTCAGTCATATAAGAAAAAGAGGACAACTCTCATCTCAAAACATAGAATAGACTTGCAATCTTAGTGGAACCCTCGAGGGGGTGGTCGAGCTTGTTAGGCGAGCGGGGGAGTACTTTTCTTTATTCATATGGCTCAATCTAAAAAAAATTTCAATATGTTACAAAGTCTAGGAGGTTAAAGATATTTAAAAATAAATTGAATTAAATATCCTCTTTTAAATAAGAGAGAGAGAAAGCTAGACTTGGTTATACTCAAATGGATCTCCATAATTTAGTAGAATAATAAGAGTCTCATATCATTAATTGAAATATTGGATATGATCTACTATTTCTAAAATGCTTACTATCAAAAGTCGTTGAATTATGAATAATGGAATGTTGCTTCAACTTTTTCTGGACTGAGAAGCATCAATAAATACCATAATTACAATGTTATACTAAGGTTTATCTAGTAGAATGAGCATTGAAATGAAATGAGCATTCTAGCTTTGACCCCATTCCAATATTTGGTATGATGGTATCCTCAAGGATCACATTTCTTTCTAAATCCCAGTCACTTGATATTAAAATAATGGTGATTCCATTTTTACATGAAAGAAATGGTCATTCCATGGAGGATGAAATAAATAATATTATTAAATGGACCAACTAGCAATATTCATAATATAAAATAGCAAAAAATAATATACTTGAGATGAGAATTATTGATAATTATGGTATAATATAGAAAATAAAAATAATATGAAGATTCAAATAAAAAATAATATTATTAAAAATTATAGAAGTATCAAGTAACATATATTTCATATATCATAGTATTATATCAATTATGATTTAAAGGTTTATCATGGAATATATTGACAAATGAGCATTGCACAATGCATGTTAAACAAATCAATTTATAAAAATAAAAAATATTAATAACATTAAATGCAAAAATAAAAATATATAAGATAAATATTATAAAATCAACAAAGATAATATATAAAATAAAAAACAAAAAGGTTATCAATAATATTATTTGGTCTTGTAAAACATTATAATAATGATAATGTTAATAATATATTATTATTTAGAAATATTATTTAAATATTGTTATACTAATTTAAAATTTATACAATGTGAATATTTTAATGGAATACTGATATTATCTTAATAATATTATACTAACAATATGAATATCAATGATATTAATATTAATGCTGCTAGATTTAATATAACAATAATGGAATAATTATTAAAATAATATAATACCATATATTACAAATAGCATTATAACATATAATACATATGATATATAACAATTTTGACAAATATTATAATTTTCATATCATTTTATCGATATTATCCTTATAACAATATAATGATCTTCTATTATAATATTATACATTAATATTAATATATGGATATAATGTGATACTACAATCTATACTATTTCTAACATGATTATAATAATTATAAAAATAAAATAAAATATATTGTAGTTAACAAATTAATTATAATATTTTTACTAATTATATCCATATTGAAATATATATAATAATATAATAATATTATCATAATAAGTGAATCCTATATAATATATTATATTATAGGATAACACTATGATTAATAATAGAACATTATATAAAAATTTAATGTGATATATAATATTAAGGATAGTCAATACTAATACAATATTATTGTTTTTTAATTATTACTCGAATGCATATCTAGACTAGGGAAAATGGTACCCAATTAGTTAGATATAGTTTCATCCTTTTTTTATGCAATTCAATACCCATGGAAGTCAACACTCCCATATCTATAAAAGTTACAAAACATGTGAATGAGTTGGATTGAGAACTGAGACCCTTTCTGATCTCCCAATTTCTAACGCATAAACCCCTGATCAAGAGATATAAGATTTTCTCACAGCCAAATAATTAAAATTAATAAATTTATGATTCAGATCAGCTTGTCAAGTCCTAAAACATACTAGCTTTGAGCTAGGTTCAGTTCAAGTTGGCTAATTAGGACAAAGATCACTAACCTTAGATGAGGCATAGTCGTGAGATCTGCAATAAATATTTTTTAAGTAATCATTATGATGTTTGAAAAATTAACATTTGGTTTTGATGCAAGATGCATCAATACAGTTTCCCCAACAGAAATAGACTTCTCTTCAAAGTTCTATAAAATAACTGAATCCCCATTTTGATCACTAAAACAGCACCATTATGGCTACAGGCAAAGCTTAAAGTTCAAAAAGGAGGGTATAATATTCAAATTTAACATAGCTGACCTTTGTCTTAAATTTTCTCTCCTATGTAGCTCTCCACTTAATCTTGGCTTGCAATACCAACAAAGAATCTCGTTTTCTGTCTAATAAAAGGAAAAAAAAAAAAAAAAGATTATAAGTGAGCACTCTAGCCATGGATTCTGGAAAGATAACTGGAAGACAACCATGCACCTTATAAAACAAAAGCTTGTGCAGAAACATTATGTATATATTATACACTTGCTGACAGAACCATCCATCTAAATCATCCAATTAATTCTGTAGTTTAACATTTGAAATAACCCCAAGAATTCTTGCACAAACCCAAAACAATACCAAGGATGTACTTCATCCATTCCGTGCCATACATTTGCATTTGCTGGAAATCTGGATCTTCGATAACTCAGCTTGCCAGGACAATGCATCAATAGAAGCTTCGAACAATTCTGTTGATCAAGATGATATTTTGCCAATGCATCAAAAAAATAATGAAATAATAATAGATAGCCATGGAAGAGAAATTTGACTGCACTACGAAAGAGAAGTCCTATTTCTCTCGATAGGCGGTTCGAAATGATCATCAGACACATCATTATTTTCTACTGCTAGTTCTTGGCTTGTTTGGGTTCCGCTGAAAGCATCTGATGGTATGTTGATTCCAGCAAACCCAACCATGACAGCAGCAGCTCCAATGTAATCCATGAGATAAGGGGCATTGCCAGTGAGTGAGTCAACAATGGCAGCAATCGGAACCTGAATTGTAAGACCAGCAGTTGCTACAGTGGTTGTTGTCAGATGGATGGCCTTTGCCCACAAGTAATCACTCAACACATTATCCAATAAACCTATACAAAAGGATTAAGTTAAATCAGTGGAATCAGTCTCTACTGTCTCCTGGACCATTTCAAAAGTATAGAATGATTTAGCATAATTTGAACACCGTGCGGTATTAGCCTTTCATGATGCAAAATGATGTGCTGGAAAATGATAATAATAATGTGATCAGCAGATTTAGTACAGCCTATTATTAGAGGTACCCAACAAATATGTAAACCACATCAGCTAGCAAAATAGGAGCTTGGTTGGACATCTACTATAGACTCGAGCAATCCCAATCGGACTCCAAAATGGCTCCTTATGGAAGAATAAAACTTACAACCCCAAATGTAACTTTGGCTACCTGTCAGATTGTCACTTATCTCCGGTCAGGACCTGCCAGGACAGAACTGATGACAGGCATGGCCTTTTGGCTTCTGAAAAAGAGATTGACATGTTTGCTGAGTTTCAAGTGGAGCCATATGTTTTTGAGTACAGCAAGCTTATTGCTACTTACTGCTGATACACCAAGTATCACTGAGCACTGGAATATTTCAGTTCCCTATTTCAAAAGCAGATGAAGTTCTGCAGTTAACAAATTATAAGCACCGCAGATTTGTTAATGCATTGTTTCAGACAACAGACTTCCTGGTAGATAGTCATATCACACATCCATATTAGCACTAAAATCTCTAATCTATTAACTCACATTGCCACCCTCTAGAAGCACATTCCACCATGTCAAAATAAATTAAAGGAAAAAAAAGCAGTAGCTTTCCTTATCCTTAAGGCTTGTTGTAGTTAGAGATGGAGAAGAACACAAATAGCATGGGTTCAAAATAAATTGTGATGTTCAAGGTGATACAATTGATTAGTGTTTCTCAATTAGCTGTTGCATCTTCCTTAATACCTCTATTTCTCTTTCTAGTTCACCCTTTTTTGATAATATTGAGTCCCAAAGGCAATTCCATTTAGCCACTAAAAGAAATTGCAGAGATATCCTAGAGAACCACGTTTTTGAAATCTCAAGGAAGGGATTTGGAGGCAACCAAATTTTCCAGACTTCTACAAAAGTCTTGCATGGTTGACAAGCCAATCATGCATGCTTGGTTCCTCTTAGGGCATGTAACTATTGGTAATTAGCTTCTGAAAATGAATATCTTTCTTACTTCTCTTATGATGTCACTGATCTGGCAAGGCAGAGCATAGAAGAGGTCATGTCATGACAAAAGGTTATTTGGTATCATGGGATCAGCAAATGACCTACATACCATTTTAAATGGTAGACTCTGAACCAAATACCAACCAAACTGTTAGAAACTTAATTGTTTTAAGAATGACCAGCGCACCTGAATAGATGGTCATTTCTTGTCATTCTTGTTTAGGTTGTTCTCATTTTCCTTTGCATCCAACAATGCTTTTGGTATCTTCTATGCAAACACTCCATCTATAGTACATCATGCGTTTGTGGAGGCATGTCATAGACATCGGCTGCCTATCATTGTACAATGTATAACTGTATATAGTTGCACTCCATAATCCAATTGTATCTAGGATTACATATGAAGCATTGTAGCTTATTATAAGAATATGCATCTATCTATTGCAACTTGTGATGGGAGTGTTGCATTCAAGCATACACTCCAACATATGATCAGCATATTATGGTGGTAAAACAAGAAGCAAGACAGTTGCTGCAAAAAGGGAATATGACTGATGAACCAAAGTGTAGACAGCCATTCAGCAATACCAATGATGACCTACCAAGATAATGGGCTTGAAGTGGCAAGGGTTTATGAAAATACATACAACAAAGAGTAAATTCATAAAACGAACATACACCACTATATGCCTTCCTAAATATTAGTCATAAGTTCATCTTTCATTCATGTTATAAGAATAGACTTCATCCTTCAGGCAATCCCCAATGACTGAAATTCATAGGATTGGGGCATTCCGATTTCCCCACAGAATGGGATGCACCACATCCAACCCCTATCCCAATGGTCGTCTTGGTCAGGCCTCTTGGTATTTCCTTTTTAATATTCATTCTTCTAATTTGCCTTAGAGGTTTTACTGTTTTATTAATTTTAAAAATATTTTTGGACTTCAAAAATAAGGAGTTAAGTTAAATTGGTTTCATTTCGTGTATACTATTCATATCTATCCTCATGGTTGTTTCATATGCTTTTCCAAACCTAAATAGTAGCATTTTGGCCAGGAAAATTTTAAATTAATCCTCGTTGTAGGTTTGAGTGCTACTGAACATGTCTGAAATTTATCCAAAGCATGTAATACTTAAGTAGCATGTCCATTATAATAATCTAAACATGCTACATTTTTTCCTGAAATAAATTTTCCATTATGTTTGATAATAATTTATCCTGAAAAAGTTATAAATCTTATAAAAAATAAAATATATTAAAAAATAGTTTTGTATGTTGATCCTTACCCTACAGCATATCATAGTTCATGTCAAACATAAAAAGGGAATGATTTCTCCCGTTTTCTTTATTCTGGGCCAAATTAATAGCTAAAAAAGAAAAAAGCACATTCCTTTGATTTTAGGTTTCTCAGTGTTGAGCAATTAACCACAATCATCGAAATCCTAAATTGCATTCGTCTCCTTCCCATCCTCTCCCTTCCTTCTCTCTCTTTCTCTTTTTCTCTCCCAGTTCATTGGACAATAGGCGCTAGAGCTCGTAGCCTTCAGCAGAGGTACATCAAGTGTGGGGCTTGGTCACACTTTTCATTTGGAGGAAAAAAAAGAAAACAAAAATGAACAAATGAAGCGGGGAACTAGTTTAGTGCTAGGACGCAATGGGTAATAAAGCCTCAAAATTGCACTTCAGTGGGCCCCAATCCCACTCTTCTTTGGGAAAAGGAAAATCAAGTTGATCCGTGAGGTAGAGGTACTAGAATGGCAGGAAGATGCTATGGACCATAAACTACACGTCAGTCACCATGCCTGGAACCCATCCCAACTTAATTCACTAGCAAGCCTGTGAGGATTATAAATACACTTGTACCACAAAAAGTCCCACTACTAGTCAATACTCCAGAGTTTAGAACATATGACCTCAATGAATTCAATATATACATGCACCCTTCTTCAAGATCTCTGTTACCTTTCTTAAGGTTTTCTCCATGTCAATAAAGACAAAGCCTATTCCCTTTTCTCTACACTTTTTTATTATTGTCTAAGTGAAAAAAGGCTGACCTCTATCACTGACCTCTAGAATCTAGCATGTGCTTAATACAAAAGGTGTGCAATAGATGGATGGCTATGATGCCATCCCAGTTACACAAATGGCTTAGTCTATTCGTTTAAAGGAAAACAATGGCTTTGTAGGAGTTCATGAAGGATATATGACTTCATTTTTTTGAGTCGGTGAAGCTGGTCTCAACCATTTTGTGTTATGTATTAGTAGATCAGTTAATTGAGATTGATATTTTTCCCTTGATCCTTATTCGGCTACCCTTTGAGTGGTTTACAAGGTTGGTTACCCAATATTTAAAGCAATTACACATATTGTCTTTGCCATTTATTCTTATACACGGGTAGCGGTATGCTCATCCAATTGTTTGGCATTTTCTTGGTTTTCCAAATCTCATCAATTAAGGCCCTCTTCGATAGTTTTAGTTTCCGATTTTCAATTTTTTTTTAAAAAAAAAATAAATCTGAAGCAGGAATGTTGTTTGGTAACCTAGTTGTTATTTTCAGTTCTTTGAAAACTCTTTCTCAGTTTCTAGAAATTATAGAAACTAAAAAATCTAGTTCTCAAAGTCTCTGGAAACCAAAACTGTCTATGACCACCATAGCCTCGGTGACCATCACCACCACCAACCCTATCATTGCTTGCCACCCACCACCCTTTGCCAGCTGCCTCCCCCAAATCCAGCCACTGCCACTGCTGCCACCAAACAGCCCAAGTGACTACCAAATAAGTTTTGGGATTTTGATTTTCAGAAAATTGAAATTAGTTTTAGTTTTTTAAAAAAACTAAAAAAAGAAAACTGGAAACGATGAAAAAATCCAGCCTAAATTTGCAAGCCAAGTTAAACCAGTATCTCCCATGATTTCCAAACCTCAATAGATATTTCATATAACCCTGATGTGACATGCTTTTATATCCTCTTCAAAGCTTTGACTCTTTCATATGAATTGCATGAAGAAAACCCAAAAAACCTTTGATTCTGCCTCTTGAATACAAATTTCTCTAGTAGATTTCTCATTCAACAATATTGAAAATAGCATTTCCATCTTTCTTTAGATTCATCATCTTACACGAAGATCCTGTTGTTTGCATGCATCTAAGTAAATCAATACCTTTAGATTTCCTCTCCTTGTTAGCAATATTATAAATTTCCCTCACCTTCCTTTCAATATAGTTTATCATGTGAATTATCAAATGATGCATATTCCGCCTTACCAGTCCTTCTGCATCTTTCTTAGCCTTCTTATATCTTTCATAATCTTAAATATCATTCATAATTTTCTATTTTTTAAAATAAATTCTTCTTGCCTTATTGCCTACAGTACACTATTATTGCATCACCAAGTTTTTTCTTTTTGTTGTGTGCGTGTGCTGTCCTTTGGTTCCCCAAGAACTTCTCTAGCTACTCTCCTAATATAGTCAGTCATCTGATCCCATGTTCTAGTTGGTTCGGTTTTTAACTTCTAATTTTCCTCTTTTGACAATTTATTCCTGAAATATGCAACATTTTCACCATTTTAGAATGCACCATCAAATCACCGAGCATTAATTAATTTAATCCATTTCTTCTTGCACTAGATATATAGATCTAAAACCATTAGCCTTTGTTGTGTGGTCAAGTTTTCCCTTGGTATCAAATTACAACCTTGCTTGTTGATCGTTCTCCATTTTGTATAACAAGGTAATCTATTTATAACAAATTTATCCACTCTAAAGGGTACTAAATGTTCATCTTTCTTCTTAAAAAATTCTTTTTGCAATTGTTAAATCCTGTATACTGCAAACTCAAGAATGGAATCTTCCACAAAATTCCTATCACTAAAATCATATCCACCACGTACCCTCCCATACTCCATGTTACTCTTCCTTGAATGCCCATTTGGGAAACAACCTTTAATTACCCATTTCCCTTTAGAATATATTTATATTCATCCATCAACCACCTCCCAAAACTATCTCTCCCTATTGATAAAGCCTACTTGCAATGTGCAAATGCTAACTACATTAATAATCTCCTTGTCTAGCACTAACTTGATCTCTCTTAGTAATATCACTTTTCCTTTCACATAACAATTTTATCCTTCATTTCTTTATCCACTACTATTCCAACTCCATTACTGTTATTATCATTCCATAAATATAAAAGTTTGTAATTACCATTAATATCTTAGACTTTCTTTCCATTAAGTTTCTTGAGGTAAGCAATATTGAGTCTCCCTTGTATCATTGTAACCACTAGCTCTACACTCTTTATAATCAAAGTTCCAAAAGGACCTCAATTCAATTGTGTACCATTTTGTCACATTACTTTTAGGGTAATAACCCAGCTAGTCATTACTCAATTCTCTCCAAAACGAGCTCATATTGTGCTGCACTGCTTAAGGTTAATAACCCGCCAACTATGCCCACATTAGGTAGTGGCACATTGCACATGACAAGGACCTCAAATTTGGATTCATTAAAGCTGACATATTTTCTATAACTAGCTAACAACCTAACATCAACCCTCTACCATTTCATCTAAGCTTGCGACTATCTTACTTTTGACATCAATACCAAACAATTTATTAGGAAGGGGGTTGCCAGAGAGGCTAGTCATGAAGTATAAGATGCAATTTAATAAGAACAAATATTTGAATAGGATCTAGGACAAAGAAAAAGCATATAAAAAAGACAGGTTATTTGGTTGCTCGCAATAAAGATATGCAAGAATCAACTTACTATTGATATTACGAAAGTACGATTTTAAAGTTAGATAACAAAATAATTGAGCAAATCATAAGATATAATAATCTATAAATTTTTACACTATAGTGCATAAGACATATTATTTCCTCCCATCATAGCGAATCTACTGTTAAATTTCTTAACTTTGTAGAATATAAGGTTCAATCAAATTGTTGATAGTACGGTTTTGTATAACCCCACAGAGAATCTATAACAATCTAGTCCATTTCCATATATTTGGACTGGTGACAACAAATAGAAATTGTAACGTGAATGCCTACACTTTTCTCTCAACTTTGCTATATTGATAAAACTAATTCCAAACCATATGCAGTTATAAGAACTTGCAAGGCTGCACTTCTCAACAAATTAGTAAAATTAATACAAAAGGAGAATTTTTACCTATTGATCAAATATGAAAGTAATAGCATTGCTTGGCAAAGAGATGCATTTCTTATATGAGCTAGTTAAAGACAAGGTAATATGTATACCCAATGTAGTTTTTGACTACAGATAGCCTCCCTAGGAGGCTGAAACAATGTTATACTCTGCAGAATGTAGTTGCGCCAAAACAAAACAAAAGGGAAAAAATCATTAATGTGATAAATAGTGTATTGTTTATAATCACATCCTGTAATTCTTCTTCTTCTTTTTTTTATGCTTGTCCTGTTAACAAGAATCTTTCAATCAAACATTGAATGTATACAGATTGAGCTGCTTGCAGAATTTTTAAGGAAAACCTGTTTGCAAAATTTAGTATATATGTCTCCCAAATCAGAAAAATATTCTATGATGATTAACCTCTGGTGTTAAGAAAAAGAAATGTTTTAGTAATAACCAAAAAATTTAATTGATGAAAAATAGTACACAAGCCATCATATGTATAACTGAGAATGTGATAAAAGTGACACGAACCTTTGCCAACAATAAGGCCACATTGCTTCCATGTAAGCTTGTGAAAGGGCTCTAGCTTTGTAAAATTCAACAGTAGAGCAACAGGAAGAAAGATCAAAAGATTAAACAGCCCAAGAAATCCAAGAAACTGAGCTGTACTTGCTTGACCTTCTCCTTTTGTCTCATCAGGCAGCTTTTTACGAATCAGTGTGATGTATACAGCATACAGGCCTGCTGAAAGAAGAGCAAGAATGTCTCCAAGAAGATGATTTGTTCCAATTGCATTGGCTGCAGGATTTGGATTTGAATCAGCCAGGCTGACTATTATTGTTCCCCCCATGCACAGAAGAACGCTAATCAGCTTTACCCATGTAAACTTCTCTCCTAGGAATGCTAAAGCGACCAAGAAAGTGAAAAGGCTAGATGTACTGCTTAAGATAGTATTAGACTGCAAAAAAGGAATAAGCACCCATTACAATGTTATAGCAAGATGGAAGGAAAGAAGAAAGTAAAAGGAGAAGACACACATATTTCTATGTGTTTAAGGATACGTACTGTTACAGTGGTATATTTGAGAGACAGATTGAAAGTCAGTTGTGCTAAAAACCAAAAAGGGCATATCAACAAGCTGACTTTAGCTACACGAGTGCGTGTCCATCGACCCTTTGCATCTACTTGTTTACTGCAGTCTTGACTCACAACATCCAATTCTGGTTGACCACATGCATTAGCATGACTAGATTCTGGAAGCCTGGACTGAACTCCGGATAAAGTATCCTCTTTACTATGACCCGCTAAAACATTGGGGTTCGTATCATGATTACTCTCATGAAGAAGATTTACATTCTCCAAATCACTAGATTGTTGTTTGTCTGCATCTTTCTTATTTCTCAAACAAGACCAAAAACCTTCAATTGAATCCTCAAAATGCCTTGAAATTTCAACAATAGGGATGTAAACCACAAACAATGAGTTGCAAATGTATGTTATTAGGAAAGGAGAAACACCAGCATCTACTACAGATTGAACTATAAAACTGGCAGCAATCCATATGGTTGCAACTGCAATTATGTACATCAAACCTATTGCCCAACGCATGGTATCTCTGTCCATCCACCTCTCAACCCATTTCCACCGATGACCAGTTCCAGAGTCATCTAACTTTTCCATATTTCCTGTTCAACAGAAACCATTTCATTAATGCTTTCATGCTATACTAAAGAAATGACCATTTTTTCTGAGTATTCATGCATTGCCAGTGGAACAGGAAAATGACATTAAATAATGAAGATTTTAATCACCCAAAAGACGAAACCTGTCTTCTAAATTTGTCTAAAATATATGCTGACAAGATAGCAGAGGATTAATAAGAAACTTTAAAAATAGAATTATCGTGTTGCTGCTGTAATTACTTGATTTTTATTACTTCTTTTCAGGAAAACTATCTTATCTGTCAGGAATTATATGACAACCAGCACAAAAGAAAACAACCATTTGGCATGGGAATTTGCTTTATGTACCATATAATGCTATCTAGACCCATTTATTCCATCAAAGCAAGTGTTTTAAGTATTTCTTTGCAATTAAAATTTTGGTTTACTATAATTTCTTACTCTGACATCCAGTGTATCGTTTTAAACTTCTTGTTTATACTACTAGCAAAAAATTAATTTCTTTAAAAAAATAACACATATTTCTTATCCCTAAACCTTGATCATTAACTATCCAAAGGTCACAATAATGAAATTTCACCAAAAGGCAAAGGACAATCATCAATTCAACAGGTTCTTTTATGTGTGATGTCTTTGCATAAGAATTGAAGGTTGGTTTAAATATTCAACAAACCTGCAGTAAGGTGGATGAGGTGGCAAGTATTTTTAGCACATCATTTTGCAAGATTATTAAGTGTGGTTGGGACATGTAGTATATTATAAGACACCATTAAAGCTTGCAGAGTTGTATGAACAAGAAATAATGCATTAGCAACAGTGTTGCATGGACATGGGTATGAGAAACAGATTCGTACCTATATTCGAGTGTCAGCAAGAGCGGAAAAGGAGATGCAAAGATAGGATGAAGTTTAATTTCAACTAAATTACATATTCATAACTTTAAATATTGTCTTGAACATTAAAAAAAATATAAAACTGATATTGTTTGCTAAGATCTTTCAATATACATGTTTCTCATTCAAACATCCTAATTAACTTGGGGATATACAAAAAGAAGTATTTTACAATGTTGTTTCAATACAAACATCCTTGACCAATCTCTAAAATGAATGAGGATTCACTTCTACCATGAAAATAGATAGTCAAACTCATTGTTGCACGATATCAGCTCTCTTCCCATCTTTAAGACTGGCTAAAAAAAAACAACATAAGCATCCGAGTGTCTGGTAAGTATCAGATACAGATATCAGATGTGAGTGTCTAGGTAATACAAGTTATCAAGAGGGATGAGACATGAAAGAAAAAAAAAAAGCACACTTGTCTTTTCAATGAGCAAAACGGACTGAAATCCCTCTAAAAATGACAGTAAGTATGGTATGATTTGGAAGCATAACATTAGAATTTAGAAAATACTTCTTGAAAGGAGTTGAAGAAGCTTCGTTCAAAGAAAAAATTTCGGGTAAACTCAGAAAGATGGTATATGCGTGTCCAATTAACAATTGAGGAGACTTGGGTAAGTGCACCTTACATTTGTATTAATGGACTCGGAAAACGAAAGAAAGTTCTATTATAATTAAAATTCAGGAGAATAAATTTAAAATCTTTCACGGGCAGATGGCTTGTATGAGAGATGATTTGGACCAAGGATTTGCAAGGTCAATCCTACCGACTAAAGCAATGCCTGTTGATTATAGGCCTTGACTATTAAAGGATGATTTTGACCAGGTGATAGCCCAAGAGACCAGGCAACTTCCCAGGAGACAGAATTTGTCCAAGATTTACAAAGTAACTTATATTTTCATATATTTCAATTACTGATTTTAACTCAACTATCCATATTACATGATCCTATGATACACCCGCAACAATTACCTATGAGTTCTACATAATACATAATACTTTAGTCCGGTCTTCTAATTTTATTGTTTAATCTAAGCTTATGAAGCATAAGTTTACAACACTATTGTTGTCCGAGAACAAATATTAGAGCACACATTCTTCCATAACCAACATATAGAAATCACATTAATACATGATGTTCCTACTGTGATGATAGTAGTAAGACTAGAATGTTACTACTTCCTACTATCATAAAATTAATTACACTAGTATATTACTGCAGTATAAAAAGGATGAAAAGAGAGCACAGTATAAGATAAAAACCACTAGGAATAACACACAACACAAACACAAAAAGCGCCATAGCAAGACTGAAAATCCCCAACGCATATCCTTGATTCAAACACACTTTTAGATTCCCAATCCAACTCAATTTAATAATAAATCCCTCATCGATCAGCAAAAACGATCTAGACGAAATATCCTATCAATAACATCAATTGCAACTCCAGAGAGGGAAGAAAAAAATAGAGAGCGAGGAAGAGGGAAGGAGATGAACAAGATTCTCTCATTCCCTTTTCTTCTCTTTTTCTTTGGGTGAGAAAAGCCCCTAGGATTAGAACTCGCAAAGTTACATATTAGATTAATATTAGATAAAATAAAAATCCTTAGCGACAGAAACAAAGGGGCAAGCGATTGGGGAAGATAGAGATAGAAGATTTACCTTGAGGCCGTCGTTCCCTTCGATTCAATCGTCTCGGTGAGGCGTTGTCTTGGTGGAACGGAGGCCTCTTCGTCAAGGCCGTCGTACCCTTTTTGTGCCTTTTTGAAGGTTCCTTTTTAAACCAATTTTTTTTCATCCTAAGATTATTTGAAAAGGAAAAGACTCATTTTTTGTGAAAAAAAAAAAAAAATGAATTTGAATTTTTTTGTGTGTGAATTTTTTTGTGAGTATGGGAAAAATATGATGAAAGAATTTTTCATTCTTTTATGGTAAATAATATTTACAAAAAAAATGTTCTGATGAGTCTTGGGAAAAAAATATTAGAAATGTAGTTTTTTTTTTTGTTGAATTCAAAATTTTTAGTGATATTTTTCGTATATAATTTTTTTTAAAGCTCCAAGTTTAACCTTTTTTTTTATTCTCACACTCTTCGAAAGGGATTAAATTAGATTTTTGTGTGAAAAAAGAAAAAAAAAAATAATTTTTTTGTGCATGAAAGTGTTTTTGAGTGAGGAAAAATATTAAGATGAAAATTTTTTTTTCTTCATCTCCATAAATAATATTTGTATAAAATTATTATGAAGAGTCCCAAGAAGTAAACAATGGTGATGTAGATAATTTTCCACTTATTATAGAAGTCCGAGTTTTCTTTATTTTGTTAGTGATATTTTTTGTGCATGTGGCAATTTTAATTTCCTTTTCTAATGTTCCTTTATAACAAAGTTTTCCTTAAAAAATTTTGGGACACTTCGAAAAGCAATTAATTAGATTTTCATACAAAAAAAATTTTTTGGGACACTTCAAATTTGGTTATCGGTAATAATTTTGAGGCCGTATTTTTTTTTTTTTGCTTCTAAATTTTTTTTTGACAAACTTGTTATTGTGGACCTTCAAAAAAAAAATTAATTTTTCAAAAAAAAAAAAAGAAAAGTTCTGAATTAATTTTTTTTTGTGCTTGAATTTCTTTGTGGACATGGAGAAAAAAATATTGTGAAAGAAATTTTTTTCTTTTTAATGACTGTGGCAAATAATATTTACATAATATTAAAAACCTAGTATTTTCCCCTATTTTGTTAAATTCAATTTTTTTTCTTGATAACTTTTGGTGCTCTTTTAAATTTTTATACATTCTTTTAATTTCTAAAATATTTTATTCTAGAACTCTTTGAAAAGGAATAAATAGATTTTACTATAAAAAAAAAAAAATATTATTGCAACAAATAATTTTTATAGAGTCATGGGAGGAAAATATTAGTGACATAAGATTTTTTTCTTGTTGTAGAGTTCAAATTTTTTTAGTAGTTGGTTTTATTTACCTTATTTTTTTTTTAATTTTTTTTATTTTAAAATTTTTACAGAAAAAATTATTTTTTCAAAAAAAAAAGAGATATTTGTTGCCCAGCTATGCAACCCAAGAGGGGGTTGAATTGAGTTTTTTTAAAAATTTAAAATTAACTTACAACAATGAGGATTATTTAACAATGAGCAGGATAAGTGTGGAGAGTGAAATTTACGCAAGGTGAAGAAGTTGGATGCAAGAATGCAAGAAGATAAGAAAATTTAAAAGGAGAGCAAGTAAGCACAACACAAACAAAAAATTTATAATGGTTTGGTGCCAACCTTGCACCTACATTTACTCCCCAAGCTCCTACTTGAGAATTCAAATCCACTAAACCGTATTCAATCCGAATACAATATCGAAACCTCCGACTCTAGCTATATCAAGCTAGAACACTTTTTTTCGGATACAAATCAATCCAATACAATCCGATTTACAGTTCGGAATAACCTTCCCATGTTTTGGAATCCTTCTAAAACAAACAATCAGCTCAAAAAGAGAGTATAATAGTTAATTACATAGAAATTTAGATGTAGCTCCTTTAATGAGCGAATAAAGTTTAAATACACTTTACACAATTAGAAGAAAGCTCTTCTGATTTTTCTCAAGGTGGTTGAAGACTTGAATGAGCTCTTGAGGGTTGGTGAACTTGAATAAAGCTTCTTTAACTTCAAGAGGGCTCTTTTGTTAGGACTGAATTGAATGATTGAAGAACCTTTTCAAAACCTTGTTGATTCCCTCCTTTAAGTCCTTTTTATAACTTCAAATGATGGTGGAGAGTAATCTGGACTGAAATAGAGCCGTTAGAGCACATTAAATGGGCATTAAATGCAACCAAAATGGGCTAAAAACTAACCGTTACAGAAATTTTCCGTCATAGGGGTTGACTCATGCTCATGGGTCAACTCATGGGGTCGACTTCTGTGGCACAGAATAGAAAATGACTGTTCTATAATTTTGACCTACAGAGCAGCAGAGGTCGACTCATGGGGTCGACTCATGCTCAGGGGTCGACTCATGGGGTCAACTCACAGAGTGTGCCAGCCAAAAATTTAGCATGCCGTTCAGCCCTTTTGCCATGAGTCGACTCATGGGATCGACTCAAATATATAAATCTGATTTTTTTTCAAAATACATATCCAAAAATATTAAAATTGCTTCCAATAGATTGCACATCTTTTGTTCTTGCTCTTGAGGCTTCCGAATCAGAACTTGATAAAATTATGATTTTATCTCTAAAATATAATAAATCTTTTTCAAACTAAAATCATTAGTATCCTCTCCAATGCTTTGTAATCATCAAAATCAATTTAAGGAGCAACAATCTTCTCCTTTTTGATGATGACAAAATACTTGAATAAAAGCATATATAAAGCATTAAATATGAATTTCAAATTTATGAAGATGCATCATTTCAATATCATAGTCAAGTATTTGAACGAAATACATCATAATCAGTTTGAAGATCAAGTTAAAATTTGCTTATAAGTTCATTTGCTTTGAAAATTAAATTAAAAATAGCTGACGATTTTGGTTCTTTGATACATTTGCTTAAACAATTTTGCTTATTGCTCATTTCTTTATTGCTTATTGCTCAATCTCGATTTAGATTCTCTACTCTCCTTTTTGACAGCATCAATTAAGATTCTCTATTCTCCTTTTTTTATAGCATATTTTACTTCTTTAGCCTCCTTTTTTTTTTTATTGCTTATTTCTTTATTGTTTATTGTTTTACTCCCCCTCAATATAGCAATGTGCTCAATTAGAGGATATTGCAATTCATAGTATTTCACAGCACAAATAAGAGTTATTTTTCATATCTCATAATTAAGATAATTTAATTTGATCATATTCATAGACATTCATTGAAAGTCAAAGTACACACACACACACACACACACACACACACACACACATATATATATATATATATATATATATATATATATATATATTCAAAAAGTGACTGAATACAAACGGTGTCCCGATACAAATGAGTCAACTTAAAATACAAAAGTTATGGATAGAAACTATCCAAGAGTTAATTAGCCAACAAATACAAGGCCCAAAAGATAGATCCTAGATACAAAAGAGTAACTAATCTAGATCTAATAGAGGTCATGGCTAGAGGCATCAGAATCTGAAGAATCAGAGATAGGATGAGGAGATGTAGGATCAAGTCCATGGGCACGATCTCGACCGCGTTTGCCTCGACCATGGGTAGAGGTACCAGCACGAGTGGAGGGGTGAGAGGATCCTGAAGCTGAGAAGCTATAGACTGTGCTATAAGTGAAAGTCTGATGGTGTCCAAAAGATCTAAGGCTCTCGAAACAGATTGCATCAGGACACTGAATTGAGTAGAAGCATTCTCATTGAAGCCCCTGATCTCTCTTCTCAGGAAGTCAAAACCACTCTCTAAGACTCCTCGAAGTCTAGCCGCCTCTGCAGATAGGTCTGAGACCTTTGTGATATCCTCATGCAGCTGGAGATGGACTAAAGCTAATACTTGCCCCTATATATCCAATACTCTATCTGTCAATCTCAAAATACATCCCTCAAGCTGCTCAATACGTACTGACTGAGCAGTGAGTATCTGAAAAATAGTAGAAATATGAGGGATCAAAGTCTGATCAGATACATCTTGAGATGTCGATCTCTGTGCAAAGACTGAAGTGCCAAACTGCTGAGATAGAATGGAGGCTACATGCTGGGATATCATCTCAATCTGATCATCTGTCAATCTGAGCTCTGAAGGATGTGCTCTGCTCTCTGACTGAGGAACTGAAGTATGCCTCCTCACAGACTCTGAAGGGCCAGTCTCGTGATCAGATACAAACTGAATATCTGGAGATACTGCTCCGTGATCACGAAGAGATGAGGATGGTTATTCCTCCTCTGCTCCATCTTCAGCTCTCTCTTCCATACCTTTTGTCCAACCGTCATCAGTCTTAGAAAATCCCATGCGATGCAGTGTGTGGCGGTTGATAGTGTCGGAGTGAGATAGTCTAGCAACTGTCTTCCCCTCAAAACTAACTCTGAACCTCCTGAAAACTAAGGTGAGTGCCATACCAAAAGGCAAGTGAGCCTTGGACTTATTCAAGGTCTCTCTCATGGCCTCAAACATTAATGCAAGGAGGTTCAAGGGGTTTGTGTGATCACATGGTACATAATACAGATGTCCCTACCAGAAAGAAGATCATGTCTACCACTTCTAGGAAAAAATAATTTGGTTACCATGTGATGTAATAGCCTCATCTTAATAGAAAGAATCTTTGCCTCTAATTTATTCAGACTACCAGTAAAAGTTCTTCCTAAGATAACATTGATACCTTCTTCTTTGATAGGGAGCTCCATGTTGGTATACCCTTCACAAGGCAAATGTAGTATCTGTCCCAAAAGCATTGGATCTAGGCTAATATCTATACTTTTTACTGTAGATTTCACTATTTCATTGCTATATCCCAAATTTAGATAAAATTTTCTGACTAGATCAACATATGTATTTTCTTTTAAAGAGCAGTAAAATTCTCATCCTTGGTCCTTAATCTGTGATCCAATAGTGAATCCTTCTTTTTCAAAAAACTTAAAATCAATATTTTTTCCGGATTCCACTTTTCTATCAGAGAGGGGTACCTTACTTGGGCTGATTGGTGACTGAGTTGAAGCTGAAGCTGTACCAGGAGCAGGGTTTGAAGCAGGAGAGGTCTCGGTTGCTAGTCTTTTTCTGCGCACATTTTCTTCCAACCCACGAATGGATTTTCTCCTCTGTGGAAGCTTCATCTTGGAAGCCATTTGCACAGGCAGGACTAGTACGGAACTTAGGAGACTAGATGAGAGGGAGAGAGGAAGGGATTTTAGTGAAAAGGTAGAGATTTTGGAGAGGTGAGGTGCCGATTTGGAGAAGATGGGTAGAGTTTAGGATAAGCTCGAACCATCCCAAGTGAAGGAGGAGTAAGAGAGGAACTTGGTTCCTAAATAGGCGATTTAAAGGATGAAAATGGGTGGGAGAAGAGATTTGAAAGAAATCTTTGGTTTGAGGGAGATGAGATGGAGAGCCTTAGGTTTGGTGGGAGGAAGAAGGCGGAGGGCTGGGTTGGCTCAAAGAAAAAATTCTCAACAAAAAGAGAGCACCCGAAGGATTTTGACATAATTATAAGTTTGCCCTAGGATTGACCCTAGGGGTCGACTCATGGCACACAGAAATTCAAGGAGTGATGAAAAAATTTCGAAAAAATTTGAAATTCTAAGAGAAAGTTATTTACCTAGATATTGATCATGTGAAGGATAGCTCTGAGCTTTTGAGTCCAAAAAAAAATGAGCTTAACAAATTTGGTTCAGTGAGTTTTTGGCATTCAAAACTTGGAATCAGAGAGATACCCAAGCTAATGGATCAAAGATTCCTAGTTTTCTCCTAATTTCACAAAATCTATCTTCACTTAAGGCCTTGATAAAGATGTCAGCTAATTATTTTTCAGTACAAATATAGTTAAGAATTATATCTTTATTTTGGATATGTTCTCTGTTGGGTGGATGTCTGGTCAGGACACCACCTCCCAAGATCCTTTCAGTACCACGCGATGCAGTAGGAAGAAAGAAGAAACAAAACAAAAGAAAAAACAATCAAAATACGTGGATCAGCCACAAAAAGGCTCGCCTCCACGGGGCATGCAAACTTCACTATGAAAAGAAAATTTTACAAGAGGAGACCTCACCCTCAACCCTTGTACACCCAATTCTCTCTCACATGAAGTTTCTCTCACAAAAGCTCTCTCTCTCTTGGAGACCCCCTGAACCCCTGAAGAGCCTGGTGACCGCTGTCCAGGAGCCTCCTGCTCCTTCTCTCACAGCGCCTTAGCCTCTCTCTCTCCTCTGGTTTGTACGACGGCGAGAAATCCCGAATCCACGCCTCTCTGTTTCACGCACAGCCCT
>NC_025996.2:51015735-51032824 GCF_000442705.2 Elaeis guineensis
CTTTTTTAAACCAATTTTTTTTCATCCTAGGATTATTTGAAAAGGAAACGACTCAATTTTTGTGAAAAAAAAAAAAAAATGAATTTGAATTTTTTTGTATGTGAATTTTTTTTGTGAGCATGGGAAAAATATGATGAAAGAATTTTTCATTATTTTATGGTAAATAATATTTACAAAAAAATGTTATGATGAGTCTTGGGAAAAAATATTAGAAATGTAGAATTTTTTTTTGTTGAATTCAAAATTTTTAGTGATATTTTTCATATATAGGTTTTTTAAAGCTCCTAGTTTAATCTTTTTTTTATTCTCACACTCTTCAAAAGGAATTAAATTAGACTTTTGTGTGAAAAAAGAAAAATAAAAAAAATAATTCTTTTTGTGCATGAAAATTTTTTTGGGTGAGGAAAAATATTAAGATGAAATTTTTTTTTCATCTTCATAAATAATATTTGTATAAATTATTATGAAGAGTCCCAGGCGGTAAACAATGGTGATGTAGATAATTTTCCACTTATTATAGAAGTCCGAGTTTTCTTTATTTTGTTAGTGATATTTTTTGTGCATGCGGCAATTTTAATTTCCTTTTTCTAATGTTCCTTTTTAACAAAGTTTTCTTTAAAAAAATTTTGGGACACTTCGAAAAGCAATTAATTAGATTTTCATACAAAAAAAAAATTTGGGAAACTTCAAATTTGGTTATTGGTAATAATTTTTGAGGCCGTATTTTTTTTTTTGCTTCTAAAAAAGAAAAGTTCTGAATTCAATTTTTTTTTGTGCTTGAATTTCTTTGTGGACATGGAGAAAAAAAATATTATGAAGAAATTTTTCCTCTTTTTAATGACCGTGGCAAATAATATTTACATAATATTAGGAACCTAGTATTTTCCCCTATTTTGTTAAATTCAATTTTTTTTCTTGATAACTTTTGGTGCTTTTTTAAATTTTTAAACATTCTTTTAATTACTAAAATATTTTATTCTAGAACTCTTTGAAAAGGAATAAATAGATTTTACTATAAAAAAAATTATTACAACAAATAATTTTATAGAGTTATGGGAGGAAAATAGTAGTGACATAAGATTTTTTCTTGTTGTAGGGTTCAAATTTTTTTAGTAGTAGGTTTTATTTATCTTATTTTTCTTCTCTTTTTTAATTTTTTTTCATTTTAGAATTTTTATAGAAAAATTATTTTTTCAAATAAAAAGAGATATTTGTTGCCCAGCTATGCAACCTAAGAGGGGAGATGAATTAGATTTTTTTAAAAATTTAAAATTAACTTACAATAATGAGGATTATTTAACAATAAGCAGGATAAGTGTGGAGAGTGAAATTTATGCAAGGTGAAGAAGTTGGATGCAAGAAGATAAGAAAATTTAAAAGGAGAGCAAGTAAGCACAACACAAACAAAAAGATTTATAGTGGTTCGGTGCCAACCTTACACCTACATCCACTTCCCAAGCTCCTACTTGAGAATTCAAATCCACTAAACCGTATTCAACCCGAATACAACGTCGGAACCTCCAACTCTAGCTATATCAAGCTAGAACACTTGTTTCTCGAGTACAAGCCAACCCAATACAATCCGATTTACGGTTCAGAATAACCTTCCCACATTTTGAAACCCTTCCAAAACAAACAATCAGCTCAAAAAGAGAGTATAACAGTTAATTACACAGAAATTCAAATGTAGCTCCTTTAATAAGCGAATAAAGCTTTAAATACACTTTATACAATTTAAAGGAAGCTCTTCTGATTTTTCTCAAGGTGGTTGAAGACTTGAATGAGCTCTTGAGAGGTTGGTGAACTTGAAGCTTCTTTAACTTCAAGAGGGCTCTTTTGTTAGGGCTAAATTGAATGCTTGAAGAACCTTTTTAAAACCTTGTTGATTCTCTCCTTTAAGTCCCTTTTATAACTTCAAATGATGGTGGAGAGTAATCTGGACTGAAATAGAGCCGTTAGAGCACATTAAATGGACATTAAATGCAACCAAAACAGGCTAAAAACTAGCCATTGCAGAAATTTTTCATCACAGGGGTCGACTCATGCTCATGGGTCGACTCATGGGGTCGACTTTTGTGGCACAGAACAGAAAATGATTGTTCTGTAATTTTGGCCTACAGAGCAATAGAGGTCGACTCATGGGGTCGACTCATGCTCAGGGGTCGACTCATGGGGTCGACTCACAGAGTATGCCAGCCAAAAATTTAGCGTACCATTCAGCCCTTTTGCCATGAGTCGACTCATGGGTCGACTCAAATATATAAATCTGATTTTCTTTCAAAATACACATCCAAAAATATTAAAATTACCTCCAATAGATTACACATCTTTTGTTCTTGCTCTTGAGGCTTCCGAATCAGAATTTGATAAAATTACGATTTTACCTCTGAAATACAATAAATCTTTTTCCAAGCTAAAATCATTAGTACCCCTTCAAATGCTTTGTAATCATCAAAATCAATTCAAGGAGCAACAATCTTCCCCTTTTTGATGATGACAAAATATTTGAGCAAAAGCATATATAAAGCATTGAATATGAATTTCAAATTATTAAAGATGCATCATTTCAATATCATAATCAAGTATTTGAATGAAATGCATCATAATCAGTTTGAAGATTAATTTAAAATTTGCTTATAAGTTCATTTGCTTTGAAAATTAAATTAAAAATAGCTGACGATTTTGGTTTTTTGATACATTTGCTTAAACAATTTTGCTTATTGCTTATTTCTTTATTGCTTATTACTCAATCTCAATTTAGATTCTCTACTCTTCTTTTTTGACAGTATTAATTAAGATTCTCTACTCCTCTTTTTTGATAGCATATTTTACTTCTTTAGCCTCCTTTTTTTTTTTTTTTGATTGCTTATTTTTTGATTGCTTATTATTTTACTCCCCTCAATATAGCAATGTGCTCAATTAGAGGATATTGCAATTTATAGTATTTCACAGCACAAATAAGAGTTATTTTTCATATCCCATAATTAAGATAATTTAATTTGATCATATTCATAGACATTCATTGAAAGTCAAAGTACACACATATATATATATATATATTCAAAAAGTAACTGAATACAAACGGTGTCCCAATACACATGAGTCAACTTAAAATACAAAAGTTATGGATAGAAACTATCCAAAAGTTAATTAGCCAACAAATACAAGGCCCAAAAGATAGATCCTAGATACAAAAGAGTAACTAATCTAGATCTAATAGAGGTCATGGCTAGAGGCATCAGAATCTGAAGAATTAGAGATAGGGTGAGGAGATGTAGGATCAAGTCCATGGGCACGACCTCGACCGCGTCTGCCTTGACCACGGGTAGAGGTACCAGCACGAGTGGAGGGGTGAAAGGATCCTAGAGCTTGAGAAGCTACGGACTGTGCTATAAGTGAAAGTCTGATGGTGTCCAAAAGATCCAAGGCTCTCGAAACAGACTGCATCAGGGCACTGAACTGAGTAGAAGCATTCTCACTGGAGCCCCCGATCTCTCTCCTCAGGAAGTCAAAACTACTCTCTAAGACTCCTCGAAGTCTAGCCACCTCTGCAGATAGGTCTGAGACCTCTGTGATGTCCTCATGCGGCTGGAGATGGGCTAAAGCTAATACTTGCCCCTGTAAATCCAATACTCTGCCTGTCAATCTCAAAATACATCCCTCAAGCTGCTCAATACGTACTGACTGAGCAGTGAGCATCTGAAAAATAGTAGAAATGTGAAGGATCAGAGTCTGATCAGATACATCCTGAGATGTCGATCCCTGTGCAAAGACTGAAGTGCCAAATTACTGAGATAGAATGAAGGCTACACGCTGGGACATCATCTCAATCTGATCATCTGCCAATCTGAGCTCTGAAGGATGTATCATGCTCTCTGACTGAGGAACTGAAGTATGCCTCCTCACAGACTCTGAAGGGCCAGTCTCGTGATCAGATACAAACTAAATATCTGGAGATGCTGCTCTGTGGTCACGAAGAGATAAGGATGATCCTTTTTCCTCTGCTCTATCCTCATCTCTCTCTTCCACACCTTTTATCCAACTGCCATCAGTCTTAGAAAATCCCATGCGATGCAGTGTGTGGCGGTTGATAGTGTCGAAGTGAGATAGTCTAGCAACTGCCTCTCCCTCAAAACTAACTCCGAACCTCTTGAAAACTAAGGTGAGTGCCATATCAAAAGGCAAGTGAGCCTTGGACCTGTTCAAAGTCTCTCTCATGGCCTCAAACATCGATGCAAGGAGGTTCAGAGAGATTTGTGTGATCACATGGTACATAATACAAATGTCCCTACCAGAAAGAAGATCATGTCTACCACTTCTAGGAAAAAATAATTTGGTTACCATGTGATGTAACAGCCTCATCTCAATAGAAAGAATCTTTGCCTCTAATTTATTCAGACTACCAGTAAAAGTTCTCCCTAAGATAACATTAATACCTTCTTCTTTGATAGGGAGCTCCATGTTGGTATACCCTTCATAAGGCAAATATAGTATCTGTCCCAAAAGCACTGGATCTAGGCTAATATCTATACCTTTTACTGTAGATTTCACTGTTTCATTGCTATACTCCAAATTTAGGTAAAATTCTCTGACTAGATCAACATATGTATTTTCTTTTAAAGAGCAGTAAAATTTTCATCCTTGGTCCTTAATCTTTGATCCAATAGTGAACCCTTCTTTTTCAAAAAACTTGAAATCAATATTTTTCTCGGGTTTCACCTTCCTATCAGAGAGGGGTACCTTACTTGGGCTGATTGGTGATCGAGTTGAAGCTGAAGCTGTACTAGGAGCAGGGTTTGAAGCAGGAGAGGTCTCGGTTGCTAGTCTTTTTCTATGCACATTTTCTTCCAACCCGCGAATGGATTTTCTCCTCTGTGGAAGCTTCATCTTGGGAGCAATTTGCACAGGCAGGACTAGTACAGAACTTAGAAGACTAGATGAGAGGGAGAGAGGAAGGGATTTTAGTGGAAAGGTAGAGATTTTGGAGAGGTGAGGTGCCAATTTGGAGAAGACGGGTAGAGTTTAGGATAAGCTCAAACCATCCCAAGTGAAGGAGGAGTAGGAGAGGAACTTGGTTCCTAAATGGGTGATTTGAAAAATGAAAATGGGTGGGAGAAGAGATTTGAAAGAAATCTTTGGTTTGAGGGAGAGGAGATGGAGAGCCTTAGGTTCGGTGGGAGGAAGAAGGCGGAGGGCTGTGTCAGCTCAAAGGAGAAATTCCCAACAAAAAGAGAGCGTCCGAAGGGTTTTGATATAATTACAAGTTTGCCCTAGGGTCGACCCTAGGGGTCGACTCATGGCATGCAGAAATTCAAGGAGTGGTGGAAAAATTTTGAAAAAATTTGAAATTCTAAGAGAAAGTTATATACCCAGATATTGATCATGTGAAGGATAGCTTTGAGCTTTTGAGTCCAAAAAATAATGAGCTTAATAAATTTGGTCTAGTGAGTTTTTGGCATTCAGAACTTGAAATCAGAGAGATACCTAAGCTGATGGATCAAGGATTCCTAGTTCTCTCCTAATTTCATAAAATCTATCTTCACTTAAGGCCTTGGTAAAGATGTCAGCTAATTATTTTTCAGTACAAACATAGTTAAGAATTATATCTTTATTTTGGATATGTTCTCTTATGAAATGATGTCTAATTTCAATATATTTTGACCTAGAATGTTGAATTGGATTTTTAGTGAGATTTATAGCACTAGTATTATCACATCTTATGGGAGTTTCATTGAGTTTGATGCCAAAGTCTTCAAGTTATTGCTTAATCCATAATATTTGAGCACAACAACTTCCGGCTGCTATGTATTCGGCCTCGACCGTAGACAGTGCTACCGAGTTTTATTTCTTGCTAAACCAAGAGATTAAGTTAACTCCAAGAAATTGACAAGTTTCACTAGTGCTTTTTCTATCAAGTCTACATCCAGCAAAATCGACATCTGAATATCCTATTAAGTCAATTGATGAGTCTTTAGAATACCATAGTCCTAGAGTTTATGTACCATTTAAATATCTAAGGATTCTTTTAACTGCATTCAAGTGTGATTCTTTTAGATTTGATTGAAAGTGAGCACAAAGACAAACACTAAACATAATGTCTGATCTACTAGCAGTTAAATATAATAGAGAATCAATCATACCTCTATAAAATTTTAAGTCTACACTTTTACCTCCTTCATCCTTGTCAAGCTTACATGATGGGCTCATGGGTGTACCAATTATTTTGGAGTTTTTCATTCCAAATTTTTTGAGTAGTTCTCTTGTGTACTTGCTTTGGGTGATGGAGATTTCTTCTTTTGTTTGTTTGATTTGGAGTTCGAAGAAGAATGTAAGTTCTCCCATCATGCTCATCTCAAACTCTCCCTACATGAACTTTACAAAATCTTGATAAAGAGTTTCATTAGTAGACCCAAAAATAATGTCATCAACATATATTTGTATAACTAATATATCATTTTGATTTCTTTTAATGAAAAGGATTGTGTCTACATTTTCTCTTGAAAAATCATTATTAAGTAAAAATTTACTTAGCCTTTCATACCAAGTCCTAGATGCTTATTTCAAACCATATAATACTTTATTTAATTTAAAAACATGATTAAGAAAAGTATGATTTTCAAAACCTGGAGGTTGTTCTACATAAACTTCTTCAGCAATATATCCACTTAGAAAAGCACTCTTGACATCCATTTGGAATAATTTAAAATTCATAAAGCAAGCATATGCAAGTAGAAGTCTAATTACTTCTAATCTAGCAACAGGTGCAAAGGTCTCATCAAAATCAATTTCTTCTTCTTGATTATAATCTTTTGCAACTAATCTTATTTTATTTCTTATTACATTTTCATGTTCATCCAATTTATTCCTAAATATCCATTTTGTGTCAATTATTGAATAATTTTTAGGCCTTGACACTAAAGTCTATACATTATTTCTTTCAAATTGATTAAATTCTTCTTGCATTGCATTTATCCAATTATAATCTTTTTCAGCTTCATCTATGATTTTAGGTTCGAGATGAGAGACAAAAGTAAAATGATTAAATGCATCTCTAAGTGAAGAGCGAGTTCTTACACCATATGTAGGGTCACCAATGATTAGTTTCTTAGGGTGATTGTGATCATACCTCTATTCTTTGGATAGATCATTTATACTTTGAGGTTATTCTTGTTGTTCTTCACCTTCCTCATCCTGTTTGTCTTCATGTTCTTTATTATCTGGAATGGTTGAGTCTTTTAGAGTGATCTCCTTCATTCCTTTTATAAGAGGATTTGCATCATCAATACCTTCATTCTTTCTAGAAAGAAGATTGTTAGTTTCATCAAAAATAACATATATTGACTCCTCTACTACTAAGGTTCTTTTGTTGAAAACTCTAAAAGCTTTGCTAGAAGAGGAGTAACCAAGAAAAATTACTTCATCGAATTTTGCATCAAATTTTTCTAGTCTTTCTTTCCCATTATTTAAGATAAAACATCGGCAACCAAAAATATGAAAATATGCAATGTTTGGTTTTCTTCTTTTCCAAAGCTCATAGGGGATTTTTTTTAAAATTTATCTAATCAAGGCACAATTTAATATGTAACATGCTGTGTTGATTGCTTCTACCCAAAAATATCTTGGGAGATTACTTTCACATAGTATGGTACGGGCCATTTCTTCAAAGGTTCTATTTTTTTTTCTACTACCCTATTTTGTTGGGGTGTCCTAGGTACTGAAAAGTTATGGTCAATACCTTTTTTATCATAAAATTTTTCAAAATTTTGATTTTCAAATTCGGTTCCATGATCACTTCGAATATTTTGAATTGAAAAATCTTTTTCATTTGTGACTTTTCGATAAAATTTTGAGAAACATGAAAAATTTCATTCTTATGTGCCAAAAAGAAGATCCATATAAAATGAGAGAAATCATCAATAATTACAAAATCATATCATTTTCCACTTAGACTAGTAGTTCTAGTGGGTCTAAATAAATCCATGTGCAATAGTTCTAATGGCCTAGAAGTTGAGATAATATTTTTAGATTTGAATGAGACCCGTGTTTGCTTACCTAGTTGGCATGTATCACAAATTCTATCCTTTTCAAAATTCAATTTGGGTAAGCCAATAACCAATTCCTTTTTAATGAGTTTTGAAAGTGAATGCATGCTAATATGTGCAAGCCTACGATGCCAAAACCAGCTAGTCTCATTAATCTTGGCATTCAAGGCTACTAGACATTGCATGTTTATTTTGGAAAGATCATTCAAATCTACCATATAAACATTACCATGTCTATGTCCAACAAATTTAATGCCTTCATTAATAGGACTAGTTATAATACAAACTGAAGATTCAAAAATGACTTTGTATCCTTTATCACAAAATTGACTGATGCTTAATAAATTATATTTTAAACCATCTACTAATAAAATATTTTTAATATACTTGGAGGGAGTGATACCAATGTTACCTATATCGATGATCTTTCCTTTGCCATTGTCTCCAAAGGTGACCATCCCTCAATTTTTAGCATCAAGTGTGATAAATTCAGATTCATCACCAGTCATGTGTCTTAAGCACCTGCTATCAAGATATCATTTTCGGTTTGCTCCTTGGGATGCAAGACATACCTACACACAAGAGTCAAGTTTTGACTTTAGGTACCCAAGTTTTCTTGGATCCTTTTTGGTTAGTCATAATGGTTCCTTTTGGAATCCATATTTTTTTTACATTGAAATTTTCAGATTTATTAGAAAAGTATGAATAGGATTTGTGTCCTACTCTATCACATTTAAAATAAGTCATATTTGAAAATTTATTGCATGATGAATTTACAAAGATATTTGTTGGGTACAAAATACCCCCTCAGCCGAAGTTCACGCCAGGAGTGACCCTCCGGGGATTCTGCCAACTCCCGACCTACGGCGATATCTTTCCGAACCTTTCTGGCGGTCGGACCTCTGCAGCATTCCCGAGCTCCGTCGATGGATGAACCCCCACCAGCGTCGACCAGATTCTTCACGACAGACGGACTCCTACGGGAGCCGGACTTCGTCTCCAACTTCACCTGCAGGAAGACTTCGCCCGGACTCCTACGGGAGCCGGACCTCGTCCCCGACTCTGGCTGCAGGAAGACTTTGCTCAGACTCCTACGGGAGCTGGACCTCATCCCCGACTCCGGCTGCAGAAAGACTCCGTCGGACTTCGCCCCCAACTTCACTTGCAGGAAGACTTCGCCCGGACTCCTACGGGAGCTGGACCTCGTCCCCGACTCTGGCTGCAGGAAGACTTCGTCCGGACTTCTACGAGAGTCAGACCTCGTCCCCAACTCCGGCTGCAGAAAGACTCCACCGGACTTCGCCCCCAACTTCACTTAGAGGCGGACTTCGTCTGGATTCCTACGGGAGCCGGACTCCGCCCACAACTTCACTTAGAGGCGGACTTCGTCCGGATTCCTACGGGAGCCGGACTTCGCCCACGACTTCAATTGCAGGCAGACTTCGTCCGGACTCCTACGGGAGCCAGACTCCGCCCACGACTTCAATTGCAGGCAGACTTCGTCCGGACTCCTACGGGAGCCGGACTCCACCCACGACTTCACTTACAGAAAGACTTCGCCCGGACTCCTACGGGAGCCGGACCTCATCCCCGACTCTGGCTGCAGGAAGACTTCGCCTGGAATCTTACGGGAGCCGGACCTCATCCCCGACTCCGGCTGCAGGAAGACTTCGCTCGGACTCCTACGGGAGTAGGACCTCGTCCCCGACTCCGGCTGCAGAAAGACTCCGCCGGACTTCACCCCCAACTTCACTTAGAGGTGGACTTCGTCCGGATTCTTACGGGAGCCGGACTCCGCCCACAACTTCACTTAGAGGCGGACTTCGTCCGGATTCCTACGGGAGCCGGACTCCGCCCACGACTTCAATTGCAGGCAGACTTCGTCCGGACTCCTACGGGAGTCGGACTCCGCCCACGACTTCAATTGTAGGCAGACTTCGTCCCGACTCCTACGGGAGCCGGACTCCGCCCACGACTTCAATTGCAGGCAGACTTCATCCGGACTCCTACGGGAGCCGGACTCCGCTCACGACTTTACTTGCAGGAAGACTTCATCCGGACTCCTACGGGAGTCGGACCTCGTCCCCGACTCTGGCTGCAGGAAGACTTCGCCCGGACTCCTACGGGAGCCGGACCTCGTCCCTGACTCCGGCTGCAGAAAGACTTCGCCCGGACTCCTACGGGAGCCGAACCTCGTCCCCGACTCCGGCTGCAAGAAAACTTCACTCGGACTCCTACGGGAGCCGGACCTCGTCCCTGACTCCGACTGCAGAAAGACTTCGCCCGGACTCCTACGGGAGCCGAACTTCATCTCCGACCTCTACTGCAAGTGAACTTCGTCCGGACTCCCACGGGAGCCGGACTTCATCCCCGACTTCAATTGCAGATGGCCCTCGCCTATAGTACTAACGCTCAAGGCACCCAACGGTGGACGGCCCGCCAGCAACATCTGAGCTCCTTCCAGATGGATAGCCATCTCTCTCCGCCAGGTACTTCAACCGAGCTTCGGCCGACAGACCTGTACTCCCTGGCAGTCCACAGTAACGGCCACGACTCTTCTCCACCTCCTGCGATGGATTCTGCGCAGCTCCACCACTCCCCGCAGTAGGCTCCACACGGCACGCCGCAGTAATGGCCACGAATCTGCTCCACTTCCTACGACGGATGCTGCGCAGCTCCACCACTCCCTGGCGAGTCGCGACAATGGACGCCGCTCCACTCTTCGCAACTGATTCCACATGGCGAGCCATGGTGACAGCCACGACTCCACCCCATTACTCTTCATGATAAATTCCTCCTGGCCCCATGCGGCCCACGACTAGGCGGTTACAAACAATTACTATAAATCCGTTGCTCCCCCCGCCTATAAAAAGGGGGGCCCCAGATACGTTATTCTCTAAGCTCTCATTTCTTACCTAAAAATTATGCTAAAATTTCCATTCGAACACTCCATCCTTGTTGAGGCAGAGAACTAACTTGAGCGTCGGAGGGTCTTGCCGGAGCAACCCCACCTCCGGTTTAGACTTTTTTTAAAGGTCCCGACGGCGACCGCGACTCCCACGACTCCAGCTTCTCCGATGCAGGCAAATTTTTGCACCAATAATATTTTTTAAAATTTTTTATTTCTTTAAAGGATTATATCTAAGACCGACTTTATCATAAATTATCTTTTGGTTGTTAAGTATCATGTGAAGTTTATTTGAACTTAAAGTGAACTTTTCAACTATTGATTTTAACTTGGCAATCTCATTTTTTAAGTTCAAATTTTTTTGAGACAGGATTGATTTTTCATTTGAAATACTCTCATTTTCTTTTAGTAAAGATTGATTTCTTGATTTTAGTTCTTTGTTCTTTACCTCTAGTTTCTTTAGTTCATCAATTAGATTATAAAACGCTTTATGAAGTTCTTCAAAGATAAAATCAATAAGAGTTTCAGCATTTACCTCATTTTCATGTGCCATAAGGCACAAGTTGGCTTATTCATTTGAGTCTTCTTCTTCGGAGCTTGACTCATCACTTCCACTCCATGTAGCCATCATGGTCTTCTTCTTATCTTCTTGGGATCCTTCTTCAGTTACAGGCATTCAGACTTAAAGTATCTCGATTTCTTGCATTCATAACAAATAAGGGATTACTCCTTATCCTTCTCTTTGCTATGTTCTCCTTTTGTAGGTGGCCTCTTCCTTATTCTTTGTCTCTTTTTTCTCAAAAACTTCTTAAACCTTCTAGTAATGAGAGCCATTTTTTCATCTTGCTCTTCATTTTCTGTATCATCAGTTTCTTCATCAAGTTGAGCCATGAATTTGAGGGCGATTGTCCTTTTTTTTTGACTTCTTCTTCTTGATGTTATTTCATACTCAGCTCGTGTGTCATCAGTGATCCTAGAAGCTCCTCCAAGGGTAGGATGTTCAGATCTTTGGCTTCTTGGATCACGGTCACTTTGGCTTCCCAAGTCCTTGATAAAGACCTAAGAATCTTTCTTACGAGATCACTGTTAGAATAGGACTTATCAAGACTTTTTAAACCATTAATAATATCAGTAAAATGAGTAAATATCTCAGTTATGAATTCATCATGCTTCATTTTAAAAAGTTCATATTTATGCACAAGCATGTTGATTTTTGATTCTTTCACTTGATTAGTTCCTTTATGAGTTACTTCTAATCTATCCCATATTTTCTTAGCGGACATGCATGTTGAAATACAATTGAATTCATTAGCATCTAGAGCATAATACAAAATATTCATGGCTTTAGTATTTAGTTGAGCCATTTCTTATCAATCTCATCCCATTCTTTTTCGGATTTGGTTGATTCCACACCATCAATTATTTTAGTGGATGTGTGTGGTCCATTTACTATGATACTCCACATATCATAGTCAAGTGCTTGAATAAAAATTTTTATCTGAGCTTTTCAATAGGTATAGTTTGACCCATTGAAAAGTGGAGGTCGGTTTGTGGACTGCCCCTCGACTAGTGAAGCATCAACTTAAGTTGCCATAGATCTTTAGCTCTTTGATGGTTAAATCAAAGTAGGGCTAGAGCACCGTGCTCTGATACCACTTGTTGCCCACCTATGCAACCCAAGAGAGAGGGTGAATTGGATTTCTTTAAAAATTTAAAAATAACTTACAACAATGAGAATTATTTAACAATGAGCAGGATAAGTGTGGAGAGTAAAATTTATGCAAGGTGAAGAAGTTGGATGCAAGAATGCAAGAAAATAAGAAAATTTAAAAGAAGAGCAAGTAAGCACAATACAAACAAAAAAATTTATAGTGGTTCAATGTCAATCTTGCACCTACATCCACTCCCCAAACTTCTACTTGAGAATTCAAATCCACTAAACCGTATTTAACCTGAATACAACATTGAAACCTCTGACTCTAGCTATACCAAGCTATAACACTTATTTTTTGGATACAAATCAACCCAATACAATCTGATTTATAATTCAGAATAATCTTTCCACATTTTGAAACCCTTCCAAAACAAACAATCAGCTCAAAAAGAGAGTATAACAGTTAATTACACAGAAATTCAGATGTAGCTCTTTTAATGAGCGAATAAAGCTTTAAATATACTTTACACAATTAGAAGAAAGCTCTTCTGATTTTTCTCAAGGTGGTTAAGACTTGAATGAGCTCTTGAGGAATTGGTGAACTTGAAATAAAAGCTTCTTTAACTTTAAGAAAGCTCTTTTGTTAGGGCTGAATTGAATGCTTGAAGAACCTTTTCAAAACCTTATTGATTCCCTCCTTTAAGTCCCTTTTATAACTTTAAATGATGGTGGAGAGTAATCTGGACTGAAATAGAGCCATTAGAGCATATTAAATGGACATTAAATGCAACCAAAATGGACTAAAAATTAGTCATTGCGAAAATTTCTCGTCACAGGGGTCGACTCATAGGGTCGACTCATGCTCATGGGTCGACTCATGGGGTCGATTTCTGTGGCACAGAACAGAAAATGACTGTTCTGTAATTTTGGCCTACAGAGCAGCAGAGGTCGACTCATGGGGTCGACTCATGCTCAAAGATCGATTCATGGGGTCGACTCATAGAGTGTGCCAGTCAAAAATTTAGCGTGCCGTTCAGCCATTTTGTCATGAGTCGACTCATGGGGTTGACTCAAATATATAAATCTGGTTTTTTTTCAAAATATATATCCAAAAATATTAAAATTACCTCCAATAGATTACACATCTTTTGTTCTTGCTCTTGAAACTTCTGAATCAGAACTTGATAAAATTATGATTTTACCCTTGAAATACAATAAATCTTTTTCCAAGCTAAAATCATTAGTACCCCCTCAAATGCTTTATAATCATCAAAATCAATTCAAGGAGCAACAATATTGAACTTGGGGTGCAAATGGATCGGGTTAGACTAAGTCACAAGTGACCTTGACTTGATATAATTTCTTGATTGGGTTTTAATGTTAGACCTAAATCCAACCTAATTGAAAATTGAACCAGGTTAGGCCCATAGTGAAAATTTGACCTAATAGGTCAATTGTGGTTGGGTTGGTTCCATATATAACCTAGCCTCAATGTAAAAAATTCATATCTGGATTGAGTTCAAGTCAGATCTTGATCAAATGTAGGTAATTATATTTTAATCACTACACAATGAACGACTATTAACCATATAAAGTAGGCAATAAAACAATATTCCTCTCAAAATAAATTATGATACAAAAATAATTTTAAACATATCTTTTATGTTAAAAATATTGCTTATATAATTCTTAAATCATAATTTTGTAGCTTAAATGGGTTCAAATCCTAATGGTATACCGGATTCGAATGGGGTCAGTTCATAGAGTTGAAGATCCAAATTGACCCAAAAATCAAATGGATCAAATTGGGTAGGGTCAATTAGTAAATCTAGATCCAACCTAGAAAATGAAATAGATTTAATTTTAGAGCCTGACCTAACTCAAGGGTCTTTTAATGCGGGTTGGATTGAGTCTAAATGGGTCGGGTCATAGGTCAATCCGACCCATTTGTATTTCCCAGATGCGACAACATAAGGAGGGGCGAACTAGGTTTTTTAAAAAATATTTGCAGTGTTCGAATCCAAAACAAATTAAAAGGTATTTATGCAGTGCTTAATAGTAAATAAATGAGCAATAGAAGAATAAATATAAAGATAAATATACAATCATAAATATAGGAGATTTATAGTGGTTTGGTACTTAACTCAGCACCTATATCCACTTTTCAAGTTAGTGTACTTAGGGATTCCAACTATAATCTTGAAATATTACAATTTGATTATTTTCATAGATTTATAATCTAATCTAGTTAGTTTTTTCAGGCTTACTAATTGAAATCTTACAACTGATTGTTTTTCTGGGCTCACAATTAACCTAGTTGATTTTTACTAGCTCACCAAGTAAAATCTTATAATATTCAATTTATGGCTTAAATCAATCCTCAAAAACTAAAGTTTTTTTTTCCAAAAAACTTATAGCAGTAAAAGAAAGATATACAGTAAATTTAAAGCAATAATAAACTTTTTAAACTCTTGAAAAGGTTAGAGTAATTGAGCTCTTGAATTGCTTTAATTTTTTCTTTGAATGCTTAAAAGAGGATTGATGGAGACTTGAATGGTTTTGCTTGATGGTTGCTAGCTCAATTAAGTACACTCTTCCTCTCTTTTAAGTGGAGTAAATGTGGGAAGGTGAAAATTGAAAGCTCTTGGAATGTCCTTCCTCTCTCTCTTTTGTTCCTCTCAGTAACTTAAATATTATCTTCCATAAAATTCAATACCTACAATTCTTAGTTCTCAATTTGAATTCTTTACTTTTATAGTTCAAAAATGGCTAGAATTAATGCACTAGTCATTGAAAGCCTGAAAATAGCCGTTATAAATAAAATATAGCTATTTGAAATAATTTAAAAAACTAGCCATTATTCTATCAAATATCCGAGCCAGCTCGTCCAAGCTCTTAGTTGGCTAATCAGAAGATTGAGTCGGCTAAATAAAAATTTGAGATAGCTCAGAAATAGATATAAATTTTTCAGCATTCTGTCTGTTCTGTTTATTTAAGATTAGATCAGCTCAAATAATCTTTTAGTCGGTTAATTTCATGACTTAGTTGACTAACTATTTTTCTAAGTCGGTTTAAAGAACTTATAAATTTTTACTGCTTTGTATCTTCTTCTATCTCTGAGATCATCGACTATCTCATTTTTGTAAGTCGACTAATTTTCTATCTTGATTAGCTATACTATTTTCAAGATCGGCTTAGGAGAATCTTTGAAATCTTCAATCTATTGCCTTTACTCTGAGTCTGAAGCTGAGTCAATTATCCATATAGGTGAGCCAGCTTTGATCCTATCTTAATCGACTCAAATAAAAATTTGATCAGCCAAAAAAATTATCTGAATTTTATATATTTCTATCTTTTTTCTTAAACTGATACTGGATCGACTAATCTTCTTTCTTGGTTGACTCAAAGGCATGTCAGGCATGCCAAAAATAATTTCATCTATTTTTCTGTAGCTTTTTTTATTAAAATATATTCTAGGTTAAATTTGCTTTTTCAAAATTAATTTTTGAGTAGATAAACTTATTGATAAGTCTTTCTAGGCTATATTTTTTTTTATCAAATTTCTTTTATACTGAACTCAATTTCTTTACTTCCAAAACTAGAACTTTGACTTTGGAATATGAAATTATTAAAATTTGAGAGGACTTCTTTTTTAATGAGATTAACCATTGACTATTATAAGAAATCTTACAATCACTTTAAAAAGCATTATTAGTAACAACACTTTGTATCTTTTGATAGCATCAAAATCAATTCTAAGGCTAACAATCTCCTTCTTTCTAATAAATATCTTAATAATAAAGATCAAGCATTCATTAAATTTGAGTAAGTTTTAACTAAAACTCTCCCTTTCTTATGTAGATAAGCAATATTCTTGAAACAACTTTAAGATATCAATTTTAAATAAGTTTTTGACCAAAACTCTCCTTTTCTTTGTAGAAAAGCAATATTTTTGAAAAACTATTAAATTTGCTCTTGATTTCTCTCTTTTTTGAATTTTTTGTGATTTCTCCCTCTTTTTTTCAATTTTTAAAATATGTTCTAGTACTCTCCTAATTTCTCCCCCTTTTGTTAGAATCAAAAAGGTTAACAATATTTTTCTCTCCTTTGTGCGATAATTAAGCACATTTATTCATCAGTATAATCAATTATAAGTGAATCAATCACTCATTCAATCATTTAATGAAATTCAATCAGTCATTCAATCAAACATACACTCATTCATTTCACAGAACATAAAATGTGATTGATAAATAAAGTTTTTACATAATATTAAAAAGCCTGTCCTTTACAAAAAGAGATAAAAAGGAGGACAAGACAGGCATACTAAAATAAACATAAACAAACATCTAAAACGTGATAATGACATGTAGATGTTTTAAAGGCTGTTGGTGTTGTATGACTTGGAGGACCTTTGGGTGAATTCAATGGAGGGGCTTCTCCTAATCCTAGAAATATGAGAGTAAGGGCGTCGGGTCAAGTAGG
>NC_025996.2:51032924-51070424 GCF_000442705.2 Elaeis guineensis
TGATTTCAATATGTTTTGATCTAGAATGTTGAATTAGATTTTTAGTGAGATTTATAGCACTAGTGTTATCACATCTTATGAGAGTTTATTGAGTTTGATGCCAAAATCTTCAAGTTGTTGCTTAATCCACAAGATTTGAACACAACAACTTTCGGCTGCTATGTATTCGGCCTCGGTTGTAGACAGTGCTACCAAGTTTTGTTTCTTGCTAAACCAAGAGATTAAGTTAACTCCAAGAAATTGGCAAGTTTTACTAGTACTTTTTCTACCAAGTCTATATCCAACAAAATCGGCATCTGAATATCCTATTAAGTCAATTGATGAGTCCTTAGAATACCATAGTTCTAGAGTTTGTGTACCATTTAAATATCTAAGGATTCTTTTAACTGCATTCAAGTGTGATTCTTTTGGATTTGATTGAAAGCGAGCACAAAGACAAACACTAAACATAATGTCTGGTCTACTAGCAGTTAAATATAATAGAGAACCAATCATGTCTCTATAAAATTTTAAGTCTATACTTTTACCTCTTCGTCCTTGTCAAGCTTACATGATGGGCTCATAGGTGTACCAATTATTTTGAAGTTTTTCATTCCAAATCTTTTGAGTAGTTCTCTTGTGTACTTGCTTTGGGTGATGGAGATTCCTTCCTTTGTTTGTTTGATTTGAAGTCCGAGAAAGAATGTAAGTTCTCCCATCATGCTCATCTCGAACTCCCCCTGCATGAGCTTTGCAAAATCTTGACAAAGAGTTTCATTAGTAAACCTAAAAATAATGTCATCAACATATATTTGTATAACTAATATATCATTTTGATTTCTTTTAATGAAAAGAGTTGTGTCTATATTTTCTCTTAAAAAATTATTATTAAGTAAAAATTTATTTAGCCTTTCATACCAAACCCTAGGTGCTTGTTTCAAACCATATATTCTTTGTTTAATTTAAAAATATGATTAGGAAAAGCATGATTTTTAAAACCTGAAGGTTGTTCTACATAAACTTCTTCAGCAATATATCCATTTAGAAAAGTACTCTTGATATCCATTTGGAATAATTTAAAATTCATAAAGCAAGCATATACAAGTAGAAGTCTAATTGCTTCTAATCTAGCAACAGGTGTAAAGGTCTCATCAAAATCAATTCTTTCTTCTTGATTATAATCTTTTGCAACTAATTTTACTTTATTTCTTATTATATTTCCATGTTCATCCAATTTATTTCTAAATACCTATTTTGTGCCAATTATTGAATAATTTTTAGGTCTTAACACTAAAGTCCATACATTATTTCTTTCAAATTGATTAAGTTCTTCTTGCATTGTATTTATCCAATTATAATCCTTTTCAGCTTCATCTATGATTTTAGGTTAGAGATGAGAGACAAAAGCAAAATGATTAAATACATCTCTAAGTGAAGAGCGAGTTCTTACACCATGTGTAGGATCACCAATGATTAGTTCATTGGAGTGATTATGATCATACCTCCATTTCTTGGGTAGATCATTTGTACCTTGAGATTGTTCTTATTGTTCTTCACCTTCCTCATCCTGTTTGTCTTCATGTTCTTCATTATTTGGAATGGTTGAGTCTTTTAGAGTGATCTCCTTCATCCCTTCTATAAAAGGATCTGCATCATCAATACCTTTATTCTTCTTCGAAGAAAAATTGTTAGTTTCATCAAAAACAATATATATTGACTCCTCTACTACTAAGATTCTTTTGTTGAAAACTCTAAAAACTTTGCTAGAAGAGGAGTAACCAAGAAAAATCGCTTCATCGGATTTTGCATCAAATTTTCTTAGTCTTTCTTTCTCATTGTTTAAGACAAAACACCGACAACCAAAAATATGAAAATATGTAATGTTTGGTTTTCTTCTTTTCCAAAGCTCATAAGGGGTTTTCTTTAAAATTTGTCTAATCAAGGCACGATTTAATATGTAACATGCTGTGTTGATTGCTTCCACCCAAAATATCTTGGGAGGTTGCTTTCACATAGCATGGTACGGGCCATTTCTTTAAGAGTTTCATTTTTTCTTTCTACTACCCCATTTTGTTGGAGTGTTCTAGGTGCTGAAAAGTTGTGGTCAATATCTTTTTCATCATAAAATTTTTTAAAATCTTAATTTTTAAATTCTGTTTCATGATCACTTCGAATATTTTGAATTGAAAAACTTTTTTCATTTATGACTTTTCGATAAAATTTTGAGAAAACATGAAAAGTTTCATCCTTATGTGCCAAAAAGAAGATCCATGTAAAATGAGAGAAATCATCAATAATTATAAAACCATATCGTTTTCCACCTAGACTAGTAGTTCTAATGGATCCAAATAAATCAATGTGCAATAGTTCTAATGGCCTAGAAGTTGAGACAATATTTTTAGATTTGAATGAGACCCGTATTTGCTTACCTAGTTGGCATGCATCACAAATTCTATCCTTTTTAAAATTTAATTTGGGTAAACCAATAACCAATTTATTTTTAATGAGTTTTGAAAGTGAATGCATGCTAATATGTGCAAGCCTACAATGCCAAAGCCAACTAGTCTCATTAATCTTGACATTCAAGGCTACTGGGCATTGCATATTTATTTTGGAAAGACCATTCAAATCTACCATATAAATATTACCATGTCTATACCTAACAAATTTAATGCCTTCATTAATAGGACTAGTTACAATGCAAACTGAAGATTCAAAAATGACTTTGTATCCTTTATCATAAAATTGACTGATGCTTAATAAATTATGTTTTAAACTATCTACTAATAAAATATTTTCAATATACTTGGAGAGAGTGATACTAATGTTACCTATACCGATGATCTTTTCTTTGCCATTGTCTCCAAAGGTGACCATCCTTTCATTTTTAGCATCAAGTGTGATGAATTGAGATTCATCACCAGTCATGTGTTTTGAGCACCCACTATCAAGATACCATTTTCGATTTGCTCCTTGGGATGCAAGACACACCTACACACAAGAGTCAAGTTTTGACTTTAGGTACCCAAGTTTTCTTGGATCCTTTTTGGTTAGTCATAATAGTTCCTTTTGGAACCCATATTTTCTTTACATTAAAATTTTCAGATTTGTTAGAAAAGCATGAATAGGATTTGTGTCCTACTCTACCATATTTAAAACAAATCATATTTAAAAAATATTGCATGATGAATTTATAAAGATATTTTTCAGAAGTTTTTATTTCTTTAAAGGATTATATCCAAGACCGACTTTATCATAAATTATCTTTTGGTTGTCAAGTATCATGTGAATTTTATTGAAACTTAAAGTAAACTTTTCAACCATTGATTTTAACTTGACAATCTCATTTTTTAAGTTCAGATTTTTTTGAGACAGGATTGATTTTTCATTTGAAATACTTTAATTTTTTTTTAGTAAAGATTGATTCCTTGATTTTAGTTCATTGTTCTTTATCCTTAGTTTCTTTAGTTCATCAATTAGATCATAAAATGCTTCATGAAGTTTTTCAAAGGTAAAGTCAATAGGAGTTTCAGCATGTACCTCATTTTTATGTGCCATAAGGTACAAGTTGACTTATTTATTTGAGTCTTCTTTTTTGAAGCTTGACTTATCACTTTCGCTCCATGTAGCCATCATGGCCTTCTTCTTATACTTCTTGGGACCCTTCTTCAGTTGCGGGCATTCAGACTTAAAGTGTCCCAGTTTCTTGTATTTATAACAAATAAGGGGTTGCTCCTTATCCTTCTCTTTACTATGTTTCCCTTTTGTAGGTGGCCTCTTCCTCATTTCTTGTCTCTTTTTCCTTAAAAACTTCTTAAACCTTCTAGTAATGAGAGCCATTCTTCATCTTGCTCTTCATTTTCTATATTATCAGTTTCTTCATCAAGTTGAGCCATGGATTTGAGGATGATTGTCCTCTTCTTTTTGACTTCTTCTTCTTGATGTTGTTTCATGCTCAGCTTGTGTGTCATCAGTGATCTTAGAAGCTCCTCCAAGGGTAGGATGTTCAGATCTTTGGCTTCTTGGATCGCGATCACTTTGGCTTCCCAAGTCCTTGGTAAAGACCTAAGAATCTTTCTTACGAGATCACTGTTAGAATAGAATTTACCAAGACTTTTTAAATCATTAATAATATCAGTAAAATGAGTAAACATCTCAGTTATGGATTCATCATGCTCTATTTTAAAAAGTTCATATTTATGCACAAGCATGTTGATTTTTTATTCCTTCACTTGATTAGTTTCTTTATGAGTTACTTCTAATCTATCCCATATTTTCTTATTTCCTTAGCTGATATGCATATTGAAATATGATTGAATTCATTAGCATCTAGAGCACAATACAAAATATTCATGGCTTTAGCATTTAGTTGAGCCATTTTCTTATCAACCTCATCCCATTCTTTTTCGAATTTGGTTGATTCCATACCATCAATTATTTTAGTGGGTGTGTGTGGTTCATTTACTATGATACTCCACATATCATAGTCAAGTGCTTGAATAAAGATTTTCATCCGAGCTTTCTAATAGATATAGTTTGACCCATTAAAAGTGGAGGTCAGTTTGTGGACTGCCTCTCGGTTAGTGAAGCATCGACTTGAGTTGCTATAGATCTTTAGCTCTTTGATGGTTAAATCAAAATAGAACTAGAGCACCGTACTCTAATACCACTTGTTGTCTAGCTATGCAACCTAAGAGGGAGGGTGAATTGGATTTCTTTAAAAATTTAAAATTAACTTACAACAATGAGGATTATTTAATAATGAGTAGAAAAAGTGTGGAGAGTGAAATTTATACAAGATGAAGAAGTTGGATGCAAGAATGCAAGAAGATAAAAAAATTTAAAAGGTGAGCAAGTAAGCACAATACAAACAAAAAGATTTATAGTAGTTCGGTGCCAACCTTGCACTTACATCCACTCCCCAAGCTCCTACTTGAAAATTCAAATTCACTAAATCGTATTCAACCTGAATACAACGTCGGAACCTCTGACTCTAGCTATACCAAGCTAGAACACTTATTTTTTGGATACAAGCCAACTCAATACAATCCGATTTACTGTTCGGAATAATCTTTCCATATTTTAGAATCCTTCCAAAATAAACAATCAGCTCAAAAAGAGAGTATAATAGTTAATTACACAGAAATTCAGATATAGCTCCTTTAATGAGCGAATAAAGCTTTAAATACACTTTACACAATTAGAAGGAAGCTCTTCTAATTTCTCTCAAGGTGGTTGAAGACTTGAATGAGTTCTTGAGAGGCTGGTGAACTTAAAATAAAAGCTTTTTTAACTTCAAGAGGGCTCTTTTGTTAGGACTGAATTGAATGCTTGAAGAACCTTTTCAAAACCTTATTGATTCCCTCCTTTAAGTCCCTTTTATAACTTCAAATGATGGTAGAGAGTAATCTGGACTGAAATAGAGCCGTTAGAGCACATTAAATGGGCATTAAATGCAATCACAATGGGCTAAAAACTAGCCGTTGCAAAAAATTTTCGTCACAGGGGTCGACTCATGCTCATGGGTCGACTCATGGGATCGACTTCTGTGGCACAGAATAAAAAATGACTGTTCTGTAATTTTGGCCTACAGAGCAGCAGAGGTTGACTCATGGGATCGACTCATACTCAGGGGTCGACTCATGGGGTCGACTCACAGAGTGTGCCAGCCAAAAATTTAGCATGCCGTTCAGCTTTTTTGCCATGAGTCGACTCATGGGGTTGACTCAAATATATAAATCTGATTTTTTTTCAAAATACATATCTAAAAATATTGAAATTACCTCCAATAGATTACACATCTTTTGTTCTTGCTCTTGAGGCTTCCGAATCAGAACTTGATAAAATTATGATTTTGCTTCTGAAATACAATAAATCTTTTTTCAAGCTAAAATCATTAGTACCCCCTCAAATGCTTTGTAATCATCAAAATCAATTCAAGGAGCAACAATATTGAACTTGGGGTGCAAATGGATCAGGTTAGACTAAGTCACAAGTGACCTTGACTTGATATAATTTCTTGATTGGGTTTTAATGTTAGACCTAAATCCAACCTAATTGAAAATCGAACCAGGTCAGGCCCATAGTGAAAATCTGACCTAATAGATCAATTGTGGTTGGGTTGGTTCCATGTATAACCTAGCCTCGATGTAAAAAATTCACATCTGGATTGAGTTCAAGTCGGATCTTGATCAAATGTAGGTAACTATATTTTAATCACTACACAATGAACGACTATTAACCATATAAAGTAGGCAATAAAACAATATTCCTCTCAAAATAAATTATGATACAAAAATAATTTTAAACATATCTTTTATGTTAAAAATATTGCTCATATAATTCTTAAATCACAATTTTGTAGCTTAAATGGGTTCAAATCCTAATGGTATACCGGATTCGAATGGGGCCAGTTCATAGAGTTGAAGATCCAAATTGACCCAAAAATCAAATGGATCAGATTGGGTAGGGTTAATTAGTAAATCTAGATCCAACCTAGAAAATGAAATAGATTTAATTTTAGAGCCTAACCTAACTCAAGGGTCTTTTTAATGCGGGTAGGATTGGGTCTAAATGGGTTGGGTCATAGGTCAATCCGACCCATTTGTATTTCCCAGATGCGACAACATAAGGAGGGGCGAACTAGGTTTCTTAAAAATTATTTGAAGTGTTCGTATCCAAAACAAATTAAAAGGTATTTATGCAGTGCTTAATAGTAAATAAATGAGCAATAGAAGAATAAATATAAAGATAAATATACAATCATAAACATAGGAGATTTATAGTGGTTTGATACTTAACTCAGCACCTATATCCACTTTTCAAGTTAGTGTACTTAGGGATTCCAACTATAATCTTGAAAGATTACAATTTGATTATTTTCATAGATTTACAATCTAATCCAGTTAGTTTTTTCAGGCTTATTAATTGAAATCTTACAACTGATTGTTTTTCTGGGCTCACAATTAACCTAGTTGATTTTTACTGGCTCACCAAGTAAAATCTTATAATATTTAATTTATGGCTTGAATCAATCCTCAAAAACTAAAGTTTTTTTTTTCCAAAAAACTTATAGTAGTAAAAGAAAGATATACAGTAAATTTAAAGCAATAATAATCTTTTTAAACTCTTAAAAAGTTAGAGTAATTGAGCTCTTGAATTGCTTTAATTTTTTCTTTGAATGCTTAAAAGAGGATTGATGGAGACTTGAATGCTTTTGCTTGATGGTTGCTAGCTCAATTAAGTACACTCTTCCTCTCTTTTAAGTGGAGTAAATGTGGGAAGGTGAAAATTGAAAGCTCTTGGAATGTCCTTCCTCTCTCTCTTTTGTTCCTCTCAGTAACTTGAATATTATCTTTCATAAAATTCAATACCTGCAATTCTTAGTTCTCAATTTGAATTCTTTACTTTTATAGTTCAAAAATAGCTAGAATTAATGCACTAGTCATTGAAAGCCTGAAAATAGCCGTTATAAATAAAATATAGCTATTTAAAATAATTTAAAAAACTAGTCATTATTCTATCAGATATCTGAGTCAGCTCGTCCAAGCTCTTAGTTGGCTCATTAGAAGTATTGAGTCAGCTAAATAAAAATTTGAGATAGCTCAAAAATAGATATAAATTTTTCAGCATTCTATCTGTTCTATTTATTTAAGATTAGATCAGCTCAAATAATCTTTTAGTCGGTTAATTTCATGACTTAGTTGACTAACTATTTTTCTAAGTCGGCTTAAAGAACTTATAAATTTTTACTGCTTTGTATCTTCTTCTATCTCTGAGATCATCGACTATCTCATTTTTGTAAGTCGGCTAATTTTCTATCTTGATTAGCTATACTATTTTCAAGATCGGCTTAGGAGAATCTTTGAAATCTTCAATCTATTGCCTTTACTCTGAGTCTGAAGCTGAGTCAATTATCCATATAGGTGAGCTGGCTTTGATCCTATCTTAATCGACTCAAATAAAAATTTGATCAGTCAAAAAAAATTATTTGAATTTTATATATTTCTATCTTTTTTCTTAAACTGATACTGGATCGACTAATCTTCTTTCTTGGTTGACTCAAAGGCATGTCAGGCATGCCAAAAATAATTTCATCTATTTTTGAGTAGCTTTTTTTATTAAAATATATTCTAGGTTAAATTTGCTTTTTCAAAATTAATTTTTTAGATAAACTTATTGATAAGTCTTTCTAGGCTATATTTTTTTTTATCAAATTTCTTTTATACCGAACTCAATTTCTTTACTTCCAAAACTATAACTTTGACTTTGGAATATGAAATTATTAAAATTTGAGAGGACTTCTTTTTTAATGAGATTAACCATTGACTATTATAAGAAATCTTACAATCACTTTAAAAAGCATTATTAGTAACAATACTTTGTATCTTTTGATAGTATCAAAATCAATTCTAAGGCTAACAATCTCCTTCTTTTCTAATAAATATCTTAATAATAAAGATCAAGCATTCATTAAATTTGAGTAAGTTTTAACTAAAACTCTCCCTTTCTTATGTAGATAAGCACTATTCTTGAAACAACTTTAAGATATCAATTTTAAATAAGTTTTGACCAAAACTCTCCTTTTCTTTTGTAGAAAAGCAATATTTTTGAAAAACTATTAAATTTGCTCTTGATTTCTCTCTTTTTTGAATTTTTTGTGATTTCTCCCTCTTTTTTTTTGAATTTTTAAATATGTTTTTACTCTCCTAATTTCTCCCCTTTTTGTTAGAATCAAAAAGGTTAACAATATTTTTCTCTCCTTTGTGTGATAATTAAGCATATTTATTCATCAGTATAATCAATTATAAGCAATCAATCACTCATTCAATCATTTTAATGAAATTCAATCAGTCATTCAATCATTCAATCAAACATACACTCATTCATTTCACAGAACATAATATGTGATTGATAAATAAAGTTTTTACATAATATTAAAAAGCCTGTCCTTTACAAAAAGAGATAAAAAGGAGAACAAGATAGGCATACTAAAATAAACATAAACAAACATCTAAAACGTGATAATGATATGTAGATGTTTTAAAGGCTGTTGGTGTTGTATGACTTGGAGGACCTTTGGGTGAATTCAATGGGAGGGCTTCTCCTAATCCTAGAGATATGAGAGTAAGGGCGTCGGGTCAAGTAGGGTCATCTAGTAGGCCTAATGGATGAAGGTCTAAAAAAGGTTGGGGGTCTAGCAGATATAGAAGGCTAAGTTTGAATGGGAGGAATGATGGGAATTGCTTGCTTTTGATTTCTTTGAATAGTCTTTATCTTAATTTCAATTATTACAACCCTCTAAACCCAATTACTAATAAGTTGATGTGTATTTGCCATTCAACAATATCCAAGTTAGGAATTAGCCTATAGATAGCAGTGACATGAGCTTGGAAACCACTGGATGATGGAAAATCTTATGTTTGTTTATGGATAGAATTTTGTGATTGCATAGCAGAAGTAGCATGTTCATCACCAAATTCTTCCATCTTTTCTTTTTCCAACGATCATTTCCTTATTCACCTTCCATTTACTTTTTCATATCCCATTCGGTTAAGAGAATGCTTATCGTAAGTATCTGAGTGATGCAAAAACTCTACTTGGCTCATGTTCTATATCAATACTAGCATCCTTGAATACAAGAGTGAGAGGCATTCCATAGGATATATTTTCTTTACTTTTGGTGATAATTTCTTATCTCTGATTGACGATGACAATGAGAAGGTTCAGAGGATATTCACAGACTATGTAGTACATAATTTGAAGATCTTTTTTAGTTACATAGTCAAACTCTCCGATAGTTAAAGCATTTTAGGGCTAGCACTAATGGCAATTTGGTATATCTTTCTCTGAAAAGAACTCATGAATCTAGATCTTCTTTTAAAAAATATGATTGATGCTATTCCTTCTATTTTTAATATTTTTAAAAATAAGAAACTCATATTTTTTATGCTGCCAATATCATTTTTTGCCATCACTATTGCAGCCTGTATTTTTCCATCATTGCCATTATTTATGTTCTACTGCCACCAATCCTACATCATTATGCAATCATTGCCATCAATGCCTAGCCACATTCCATAATATCATTATTGTTTCCACTACCAACATCAATATGGTCATCGCCATCACCACACCATCTTGTTGAGATTCATTACTGAGTCTAAATCCAATTAGAATTCTATTTTTAATTGATCATTAGTTTTAATGACTTTAGATTCTATTTAATTATTTCTTGTGTATCCTATTCAAACAGAACTTTATCTCTAATATTACTCTATCTATTTTAGAGTTTATATTTTAATAAATTTTGGTTTCTAAGTTCAGATAAGAGTCGAACTTTCACCTATATGATCTCTATTTAAAGAGATCATTGGCATCTCCTTAATATGTGGAAAACAACATGCAAAAGGTGTGGAAGAGCATGGAGAAGAAAAAAGGAGGGGAGATTATTTGAGTGTGTAGAAACTCTTTCATAAGATGTCTTTGTTTGCTTTTGTTTTTCATTTTCTTTTGAATTAATTTATTTTCTCTCCCAAATTTTTTATTTTATAATTATTTTTTCTCATGATTCTCTATCAATATTTTTATGTTTACTATTTGTTTTGGATCTTGGGCCGGCACAGTCGATTTCTTCTGTGTAGCATGTCATTTTACAGGGCATTGGAGCTAAAGATTTTAAAATTGATGGTTCATGTGTTTATGGTTCTATATGATATTAGGGTTATAGACTTAAAGAATGGTTGAGTAGTTTGTGATTTTGATTAGATTTATTTGAAGTACAAATTTTGGAACAATAATATGATTATTGGTGGTTCCCATGTTTGTAGTTTGGCATGATTGAAGAGCTTTCAATAGTTTATCTTACAATAGTGCAAGTGTATGGACTCTTATTTTAATGATTCAAAAAATAAATTATTATGGCTGGTGTTACTACCTTCTCTATCAATAGATTCAAGGATGAGATGCCTAATCTTATCAACATTAATAAAGTTGCATTTATTACTACTACTTCACTTTATAAGTTGAACAACACTTATTATCTATATTGAAAAGCTCTTATCAAGTCTTATTAGAATGGATAGGATTTGTGAGATATCCTAGATGAATGATGATGACACCTATAGATAAGATAGTAAGAAAAAAGTAGAATTTGAAATCTCGAAAGATAGCATGGTTTCTTCAAATTTTTGGTATACTAATTAATTTTGAGGCTACTCTAAAGTTCAAACTATTAAAAGACTTTATGAATGAAGATTTGATTCTATATATGGAAGTCAACTGTGTGCAGATATTTGAAGCACCTCAAGTGGAGATATATGAATATGATCAAAGTTTTGCTTTTGATTTTATTTGTGCATAGATAATGGCTGATATTCATAGTTATTGCAACTAGTAACTTAATGCCTGTTGGGATAAGCTGGATACTCGAAGGAATCTTAACATTATGATCATAGAGTCAATGCTAAGAGAAAGTATTGCAAGATATCATCAATTTTGATATATATATATTGAAAAGGATGAACCAACAAAAAAATTATTATTTGAACCAATAAAAAAATTTCTTTATTTAATTGTTGGTCTAACAAATTATTATATGTTGCATTACTGCGGCAATAATGGTGATGGCTATGATGCTACTTCATGACATCGGTAACTTTTTAGCATTGTTGGCATGAACTTTACAATGAGATAGAATGTTAAATTCATAATATAATCCAAATCCAATTAGGATTCTATTTTCAGTTGGTCATTAGTTTTAATGATTTTAGGACTCTATTTAATTATTCCTTGGAGATCCTATTCAAACAAAACTCTATTTTTAGTATTACTCTATTTATTTTAGAGTTTATATTTTGGTAGATTTTAGTTTCTAAATTCAAGTAAGAGTCAAACTCTCATCCATGTGATCTTTATTCAAAGAGACCATTGACATCTCCTTAGTATGTGGAAAACAGTATGAAAAAAGTATGGAAGAGCATCGAAAGAAAGAGAGGAGAGATCATTTATGTATGTGGAGACTTTTTCATTGAGATGTCTTTATGAGATTTCTTTCTTTATTTTCTTTTGAATTAATTTATTTTTTTTTCAATTTTTTTTTTTATAATTATTTTTTCTCTTGATTCTTTATAAATATTTTTATTAGATATTTATTTTGAATTATGGATCGGTATGGTCGATTTACGCTACATAGCTTCCTTTCTACATTGCAATGTTGCTGCTATCACTATCTTACCTCCACTAGATTACCACCATCCACCACCAATGCTATCAAAGCTGCTACCTCTCTATCTATCCATCATTAATTTATCTATATTTTTAAATAATTAAATTTATAAATATTTTATATCTTTTTAAAAAAATAAAAATAAAAATATTATTTTTAATTTCAAAAATAAGTGAAAGAGGTGGCAAATCAATGGAGGTTTCTCACAATTCATTTTAGGTCTCCCAATTGACTAAAAGTCCAATAACTTTGAATTTTAATATAAGAATAGCCAATAAAATCTTGGAAGAAGAATTTATTTGAAATAACAAATTTAAATAGTAATAGTAAATATCATTGTTCATAAAATGCTATTATTTTTATCTAATAATATTTGCATAATGGGCTATGACAAACACATATATTTAGTTTAGAGGGTGCCAATAATGTTTAAAATTTTATTTTTAACATAATATATTAAAAAATCAACAATCATGAAACTAATATTTTGCTGTATTTTGAGACTTCCTCTATCCACATCTCTATCTGCCTAGAGCACTTACTCATACGAAAAAAAAGATGATAATTCTCTAATCATAGAATAGACTTGTAATCCTAGTGGAACCTCTAGAGGGGTCAGTTAAGCCAATCGGGCGAGGAGGGGAGAATTTTTCTTTACTCACAGGGCCCAATCTGAAAAAATTTTCAATATGTTATAAAGTCTGAGGGCTTAAAATAGCTCAAAACAACTTGGATGAAATATCTTCTTTTAAATTAAGATACCATACTTCATATATATATATATATATATATATATATATATATATATATATAGAAAGAGAGAGAGAGAGAGAGAGAAAGCTGGACTTGGTTACACTCAAGCATATTTCCAAAATCTATCAAATTTAAATTGAATAATGAGAATCTCATATATATATATATATATATAGAGAGAGAGAGAGAAAGAGTTGGACTTGGTTACACTCAAGCATATTTCCAGAATCTACCAAATTTAAATTGAATAATGAGAGTCTCATATATTTGATTTAAGCATTAGATATGATTTACTATTTCTAAAATGCTTGCATACCAAAAATTATCGAATTATAATTACTGAAGTTAATACAATAGAATGCTGCTTTAACTTTAGTTGAACTGAGAAGCATGAATAAACACCATAATTATACTATTACACTAAGTTTTATCCAATAGAATGAGCATTGAAATGAAATCAAAATTTTAGCTTTGACCCCATTCAAGTAATTGGTATGATAGTACCCTCTTCTGAATCACAATCACTTCATATTAAAATAATAGTGATTCCATTTTTACATGGAAGAAATGGTTGTTCCATGGAGGATGGGAATAAACAATGTTATTAAATGGACCAACTAGCAATGTTTATAATATAAAATAAAAAAAATAATATATTTGAGATAAAATTATCAATAATTATTGTATAATATAGAAAATAAAAATATTATAAAGATACAAATAAAAAATATATTATTAAAAATTATAAAAGTATCAAGTAACATATATTTTATATATCATAGTATTATATCAATTATGATATAAAGATTTATTATGCAATATATTGACCAATGAGCATGGGCAATACATGTAAATAAATCAATTTATAAAAATAAAAATTATTAATATTATTGAATGCAAAGTGAAAATATATTAAATAAAATTGACAAAAATATTATCAATAATGTTATCAATAAATTATGTTGGTCTTGTAAAACATTATAATAATAATAATGCTAATATTATTAATTATTTAGGAATATTATTTTAATATTTTTATACTAATTTAAATTTTATATAATGTGAATATTTTGATTGTATATTGATATTATCTCAATAATATTATGCTAACAATATTAATATCAACAATGTTAATATTAATGGTGTTAGATTTAATATCACAACATAATGATCTTTTGTTATAATATTATATATTAATATTAATATATTGATATAATATGAGACTATAATCTATACTATTTCTGACATTATTATACAATTCTAAAAAACAAAATATAGTATATTGTAGTATAGCAAATTACTTATAACATTATAATAATTATATCCACATGAAAATATATAATAATATAACAATATTATCATGATAATTGAATCATATAATCATAATACACTATATAATTTATTATATTAGAGTATAACATTATGATTAATAATATAATATTATAATAAAATTCAATGTGATATATAATATTTAGGATAGTTAATTCTAATCCAATTAGTATACAAGATTCTTTAATTATTACTCGAATGCATATATAGACTCGAGAAAATGGTATCTAATTAGTGGATATAGTTTTATCCCTATTTATAGAATTCAATACCCATGGTAATCAATATTCCCATATCTAGAAAAGTTACCAAACATGTGAATGCATTGGATGGAAATTGAGAGCCTTTCTCACCTCCCAATTTCTAGCACATGGACCCTTGATCATGAGATATAAGATTTCTTGATAGCTAAAAAATTAAAATTAATAAACTTGTGATTCAGGTCAGCTCGTCATATCCTGAAAGATACAAGCTTTAAGCTACGTTTAGCTCAAGTTGGCTAATCAGATCCAGGATCACCAACCTTAGATGAGGCACTATCATGAGATTTGCAATAAATATTTTTTAAAAAAATCATTATTATGGTTGAAAATTTAATATTTGAGTTTAATGTAAAATGATGCATCAATTGGTTTCCCCAATAAAAATGAACTTCTCTTTAAAGTTCTACAAAATAATCGAATCCCCATTTAGATCACTGAGACAGCATCATCATGGCTACAAGCAAAGCTTAAGTTCAAAATAGAGGGCATAATATTTAGATTTAGCATAGTTGACCTTCGTCTTGAATTGGCTCTCTTATACAGCTCTCTACTTAATCTTGACTTATAATAATTTTTAAGCCTTTCAACTAAATTTCAAATATTATTTTTTTTAAACTGATTTAATTCTTCTTATATAGCAATAATCAATTATCAACTTTTTTTGCTTTAAAAATAGTTTTAGGTTCAACATGAGTAACAAATGCAAAATAATTTAATACTTCTTTATTGATACTCTAGTCCTAATATCTTAAGATGATCATCTATAATAAGTTTTTTAGGATGACTATGAGCATACCTCCATTCCTTTGATAAGTCATGTGTATCTTGTTGTGTAGTAGATGTTAGTTCATACATTTCTTTATTTGCTTCTTATTCTTTCTCATTTACTTCTTGATCTTGAGAAGGAGTGTCTTCTAATGATATTTTCTTCATCTCCTATTTAAGAGTACTTGCATCATCATCTATATCTACTTCTCTTGATTGAAAAATATTAGTATTATCAAATACAATATGAATGGACTCTTCTACAACTAAAGTTTCTCGCCGATGATAAGGGAAAGATGGGTTTCCCGCTTCATGAAGGAACCTCCATGCAAATGAAGTTGAAAAATCTCCCTTGGTTTCATGTATCCAGACCAAACGATCCCCCAGCGAATGGGTAATACCAGGAATAGCCATTTATGATACTATGCAATTTGTGCCACCCGATGTGCATAAATACTCTATAAGCTTTGCTAAATGATGAATAATAAAAAAAATATTTTATCCGATTTTGTATCAAACTTATCTAGTTTATCCTTACCATTTATCAAATAACTCATAGACAATCAAAAATTTGAAATAAAAAATATTTGATTTTTTCTTTTGGAAAGATCATAGAGATTTTTCTTTAAAACAGGCTAATCAATGCTCATAAAGCACATAGCATGTAGTATTTATAATTTCTATCCAAAAATATTTTGTAGGTTGCTTTAATAAAGCATGATCCATATCATCTCTTATAAATTCATATTTAATTTTATTTTATTGAGTGTTCTAGGTGCAGAAAAATTATGATCAATTTTATTTTTAAGCAAAATTTATTAAAAACTTGATTTTAAATTTTATACCATGATCACTTTTAATTTTCAAAACATCGCATCCTTTTTTCCTATGATTTTCTTAACTAGTTTTGCAAATAGCTAAGTTGATCATGGGCACCAAAGCTAGATTTCGATGAGTTGGCCTAGATCTAACTAATTTAAAATATAGTTTATGTAAAGTGGACTAAGGGACATCCCAACCTATTGTGCATCCTTAGCGGAAGTGGCATGTAGAATCTTATCATAAGAGACTAAATAACATAATCAAAAGAGCCATATTAAGAGATTTCTGTTGAGAATTATATCCTAAAGTCAATCATTTGATGATTTTTTAATTATAAATATATATGAATTGATCATTAATAAAAGTTATTTGGCTTTTTCATCATAAAGATATATCTTCTTTAGAACTCCTGTATTGTGATGAAGTTCTTAGGATCACTTTTGATCAATAAAGAAGGATTTATCATGTAATCCTTAAATTATTCACGATCAAATGATACCTATTACTAGAACAATAGCGATTATCAAGTGTAGGTCGTTATGTGCCATATGCGTTGGTTATTCTCATAACCAAGTTATGTAGAGATACTGATATGGCATACAAGTGAGATGTAGAGTACGTCTCATTGAATATGACCAACTATGGAGTATTTTACTGTCAAGAGTAGCTCGCGAAGGGTGTAGATATAAGTGTCTCTCCGACTTGAGATCACCACGATGACTTACAAGCAACTTACTGTGCTTTAGTGTCAACTATCTAAATTTTTAATTCAGTGATAAAAAATTTTTGAGCACAGTCAAGTACTTATGGTAGTTAGTGTGTGAGTCAAGATGCAATTACCCCTCCAGATTTCGGAGTTAATGCATCAATGTATTTCAATTTAGTAAAATCTAGGCTCGGATAATTCACATGATAGATTTAAAAGACTGAAATATAATATGAATGACTATTCTAGATTGACAGTTAAATCTTAGGTCACCTTGAGCATTAGGATCACAGAGATAAATTATACGGTAACCATACGTCTGTAGGTTCTTGAATGTTGCTTTACAATCATTCGATCTATCCAGATGTCAGGTCTAATTGTTAGATGTTATATTGATTTGCTCAAAAATTTATTTCTGTATTACCAGCTTAGGTTCGAACCTATGGGGTCATACTCAAAAAAATTTCGACTAATCAAATGGCTGATCACGATTGAAAATTGTTCAAAGGTATAATCGTTAATATGATTGATGTTTAACCTTAAGCAAAAGTTATAATAAAATAATTCACTAAATATTAGTAAATTAATGAAAATTAATTAATAATTAGATTGCTGATTAGCTCAATTTGATTGAGTAATGAAGTTTGGATAAAGTCTAATTGAATTTGATTCAATTAGATTTGACCCAATTAGGTTATGAGATGACCTAATCATTAAAGGAGATTAGCTCTTGATTTAATCTGGACTTGAATTCAATTAATTTTTGATTTAATTAGGATTTAATTGAGTTAGTTTTGTGCCTAATTAGATTAGGTTCATGAATTTATTTGATCAAATGAAATTGGATTTGATTTGGATCCAAAATTGGAAACTACTTAGAGTCCAAACTAGGTTGGACTTCTCACTTGCACCACCTGCTTGGATGCTCAACTTTCCTTGCACACAAATTAGATTTGCACGAGCTTTTTCTCCACACCCAAGTGAATGTCGCCCCTCTCTTCTCCATGCCTAAGATGGGATAAGATCTGGTTCAATTCAAATTTGATTTGGATTCAAACTTGATGCTTATCTTGGTTCAAGTTCAAATTTGATTTGAACTCAACCACTTCCCAACCCACCTTTAAGAAGACATTTGATGTGTGCGACACATCTGAGGCTTTATACTATGAGAAAGGATTTTTGAAAGAAAGGGGGCATGAGGATTGGGGTGGGTGTGCCTACCTATGGCAAGTGAGAAAGAGGAGAGCCATCTCCTCTTTGGGTGTTTTCATAGACATCATATCTGGACTTAAGCTAATTAAATTATCATATGACTGATGTTAAGATTTGACGATTTATCCATGATCTGTCATCTAGTCAGGACTCACGATAGAGGACTGAATCACACATTAACTATACCTAAGGTTCATTTCAATTCTATAGGTTGCCACTATATACTACTAGGTATCACTGATGGATTGTGAGAGCTTATAGGATTGTTTTGGATCAACAATCTTTATTGAATTAGAGTAAATTATTTCGATCTATTGAAAAGAGTTTCAATAATACAATGATAGAATCATTGTATATCTCACTACTAGATAAAATTGAACCTATAGGTCACACAATAAAGAGATCATGTCTGAAATTAGTAATTGAGTGCATGAAGTATCAATTGAGTTTAGAGAAATCCATTGGGTTCATGGTAACTTGCTAGCACAAGGTTGGACCCAATTCCTCTTTTTGTTGGGATTACTTATTTGATAAGTTAATTCTAACTTAATTACCTGTAATAACCTATATGAATAAGATTCATGAGACTCTAATTATTGGGTATCTAAGTTATGATCACATAAATTAAGAGTGTAAGTCCCTTATGAATTTCTTGATAGTTATTATGGGGGCACCACTTTGAATTGTTCAATTTGAACGTGTCCATTGATTAGAGGGCCTTTAGTTCTCATATGGGATGTCTCTTAGGTGCAAAAGAGGATGTTTATTTATGGGTGCAATAGCTCCAATAGTTGGCACCAACAAGGTTCCTAATATAAGTTGGATAACTTAAGAAAAAGAAAACCCAATACAAGTAGGACTTGTACTTTGAGATTAAATATGATTCAATCTTTGTGCCTATAAAAGAGGACCTCTCCTAAGATCCTTAGACCTTCCAAGCCGCCCCCTCTCCACACCCAAAGACCCCCCCCACGCCCCTCTTTCTTCTCCCTTTCTCTTCTTCTCTCTTGGGCGTCCCATACACGCCCATACTTGGGATGCATGTCCCAAGTGTTGCACACGCCCATACTTGGGATGCGCATCCCAAGTGTTGCACACGCCCAAGGTGTTGGGTGGCCCTTCATCTGCTGGTTGCTGGTCTCTTGTAGCACCACAAGGCAAGGAGAAAGGCTAGAGAGGAAGAGAAGATAAGGATCAAGGAGAAAGATCAAACGTTGATCGCGATCCAGTCTTCGTTCAGATTTAGCAGGCTGAATTTTGAAGAATCAAAATTCAGATCTTAGAGGATTATTTTAGACTGATCTCGAGTGGATACTCATAGAGGCCGGATACTTGTACGGCTAACAGAGAGCCTCGTCTCTTTCAGATCCAGATTTCAAGAAAGAATTTACAAAAAAAGTATGTGATTTGATCACAATCTAAATTTTAGCACATATCAATTTCAGCAAATAAAATAGATTTATATGATTTTATATTTTTATACATATAAAATTTAAATTAAAATTATTATAATCTTATTCTCCACTGCGGTGTTTAGAAAATTAAGGTTTAAAATACATATGCATGCTTCAAACCCCAAATTTCAACACTAACAAGAAGATCAGTCCAAGCCTTGTAGTAACCAAAACCATCAAAATAAATTTAAAAATAATAAAAAGAAATATTTTCACTATAGCAAGAATAATAATAACAATAAGTAAAAGTCTAAGGGTGGAAATGGTCGTTGCTTTTGCATGTGTAGGAGGACCAATCATTTGACAAAAGATTATTTTTATAAGAAGTTTGCTCTCACTATGCCTAAGAAGAATGGTCCAATCACCCATCGTCCTCAAGTTAACATGGTGACCTCTGCAACTGGGTCTTCTGAGACTATTTTAGATCAGTTCTTTTCACTCCTAAAGTTAACATGATCATTGAAATAATGATGGGGAGGAGCAGTAATGATGGGGGATAATTCAACGACATGCATGCTTGGAGTTGGTCATATTAAGCTAAAGCTCATATCTGGGAAGACCTTAATTTTGTATAATGCCCATCACATCCCCGAGATTTGAAGAAAGCTGATTAGTGGTTTTCTTTTAATGCAGCAACGTTTCTACATAACTTTGAATGTAATAAAGTTATAATTACTAGGGATATTACTTTTGCTGAAAAAAAAATTTAATCTGATGGATTATTCAAAGTTAATATATCTCCTACATTTGTTAATAATAATTCTCAAATTTTAAATATTGAAACTTTTGAGATCTAGTATGGTAGGCCTGGACATGTGAATCTAAATTTTATTAAAAGACTAATGCACTTAAATTTAATTCTAAGACATAATATTTTAGATAATAAATATGAAATTTGTGTTTAAGTAAAAATGCCTAGAAAATCTTTTAATTCTATTGATTGAGATTATAATTAATTCACAGTGATGTGTGTGACTCGAGAAGAGTATCCTAAGGTGGCAATAAATATTTTGTAACATTTATAGATAACTACTCTAAATATTATTATATGTACTTACTTAAAATAAAAGATAAGATATTTAAAAATTTAAAAATATTTAAATCTAAAGTTGAAAATCAAAAAAAAATTTAAAATCTTAAGATCCGATAGAGGAAGAGGATATACCTCTAATGATATATAACTTAATATTGTCAAGACCATAGTATATTAATGAGGTGACTACCCCCTACTCTCTCTAATCATATGGTGTAGCTAAAAGAAAAAAATAAAATTTTAATAGATATAGTGAATGCAATGATTCTTAGCTCAGGTGCGCTTAAGAACTTATGGGGAAAAGTTCTTGTTTCTATATGTTATATAATTAATAGAATCTTTTTAAAACTAATGATAACAGTTCCTATGAACTTTGAAAAAAAATAGAAATCTAACTATGGATATATACCTTAAAGTGTGGGGGTGCTTAGCTAAATTTAGAATTTTAGATAATAAAAGGAAGAAAATAGGTCCTAGAACGATCGACTCTATATTCATTGGTTATGCCTTAGATAGCAATGCAAGTAGATTTCTTGCAATTAATTCATAAAAAAATAAAATTTTTAATAATATAATAATTGAATCTAGAGATGCAACATATTTTGAAAACATCTTTCCTTACAAAACAAGAATACAAAATAAAATCCAAAATGATAATAATCAAATCGATAGCTCTAATAAAGTTAGAATTAGAGATGAAGAAACTAATTTGCAACCTAGAAGAAACAAAAGATCTAGAATAGGGAAGAACTTTAGAGATGATTTTTATGCCCTACTTTATGGAAGATACTTCTAATATCTATGAAAATGCTATGAATTTAATTGAAGTTCCTTTTTAGAAAGAAGCCATAAATAATAAAATTTGATCTATTATGCAAAATCAAACATGAGAATTAATTGATTTACCATTCAGATGTAAACCTATAGGTTGTAGATGGTTATTTAGAAAGAAATATAAGCCTGATGAAATCATAGAAAAAATATAAGGCTAGATTGGTTGCTAAGGGCTTCACTCAAAAGTATGATGTAGATTATTTTGATGTATATACACCTCTAGCTAGGGTCACTATTATTAGGGTTTTCCTTACACTTTCTGAAAAAAGAGTGCCCTATAAGCCAATCGCAAGTGTGTTGCGATGGAATTTTTTTTCATAATTTTTCAACTCATATAATGATATTTATTATTTGAGATATTAATTCATCATTTTAGCTGCATCTTATTATATCTAAGATTATGATGAACTTCAAAGATTAGGATAATAATTTTAGGAGACATGAATGGATCATGCTAGTGAGACCTAAAATCTAAAATTTAATTTTAAATATTTCTAGTCGTAGAAGCATTGAGTCAGGGATCAATGTTTCGGATAGACTGGCACATCCTATGTATGCTCGATGGAGAGGATGGTGATTTCATTAGCCATTTGTGTAGGATACTAATAAAAGATATGGGTGCTATTTGAAAATGAGTCTACCAAATTGACTGATGAAAGAGAACACTTATGAAAGCCTTACTTGTATGTCAAAGATGTTCTCTAAGTGAGAGTTGTGCAAGTGATCCTTAACCTAAGATCACTATGAAATCTTGTATACATGAATTCATATTTTGGTTCATATCCAGATATGATATTTAGATATATACGGGGTGTTCTGGACATGGTGGAGTATGTATGAAATTTATGAGTAGGTCAACATGAAATCATCGCTCCTAGTAAGAGAGATCGCATCTTGCGTATTCTCATCTCTAGATGATCAGAAAAAATCTTTTGGCCAAAAGCAAGAAGGGGATAAGAAAGAGTTTCTAGATCCTTCATCATCGGAGTCATCATTAGTTAATTGAGAATCGATATAAATATGTGTTTGAGTTTGACATAATTCTATACTCATGAATATATTCAGAATGCAAAATGATCGAAGGATTGAATTGCACGGTAACTTGCTATGGAAGGGTATATTTGATATTTTATCAAATTTTATATCTTCTGAATAGTCATGATACATTGTAGACAACAATTTTGACTTGTAATTTGATCGAATTAAACAGTTTAATTCGATCTCCAATTAGAAAGATTCTAATTGTTGAGCTCGGGTTAGCTTGATTGGACCTAAATCGGTTAGATAAAGTCTAATCAAATTTAACCAATTTATACTCAAACCTACTGCAACCTATTTGTGGAATCCAATGGGTACACATATATAAAAATTGGCCAAGGACCTTTTTAATAAGGTTGATTGAAATTTTGAATTCAATCGGAGTTCCCGATAAGCATGCTACACATGTGGAAATCCTTGCTCCTTGAAAGATCAATTTGATCTCATCCCTTACTAATTAGCTATCCCAATTTGGTGGCATTTGGGTCAGATCGTGCCACCTAAAAATAGTCCAAAGTGGGGTGCCATATCCCATGTTAATGCCAAAAACCAAAGAGTCCAAGCTGTGAAGGACTCTTGGTGCAAATCAGAATTGGCACCGCATGTTGGCGTGAGCAGAATAAAAAATCCTTCTGGCATGGGATTAAGATATATGTAGCAGCCCATATCATCCTCCATCCTCTAACACAAATGTCAAAGTATGAGATATATTTTTTCTTATTAAATGGAGCATAGAAAAAATTAGAAAGAAGAGAAGGTCTTGCGCATGCACGTTGAAGCGTCGATCTCTCCACAGTTTGGAGAGTCCTTCTCCTGACCAAATACTTTCAAATTGGAACAATTTTTTTGATAATATTTCACATTTGATCAGCTATTTTTAGTGATTTTTTTAAATTTTTTCAGACTTGTCAGAGGGCCAAACAGATGCTAGAAACCTCCTCATGTGCGCATGCATAGTGATCAGCCTTCACATGAAAGGATGTGAAAATACATCCTTTCATGGATTATTTCTCTCCTTATCAGGTGATCTGAGATTAAGATTCAATCCTCTATCCACATGAATTTTGAGGATTTTTCTAATTTGAGAAGGGATGCAAAAATATCCCTTCTCTGATCATGCGCGCAGGTGAGGGTGCTGATCGACGTATCATTAATAAGAGTCCTTCTACTTGAAGAATTCTTATCTTGATAATCAGATCAAATATGTCTCTTGGATAAGGCATGTCCCTCCTCTTTGGCACCCTCTGGTGGCTATAAAATGGCCTGGGCACTGGGTGTCCGAGGCATTCAGAAAAGTTCATTTTTCTCTCCGTTGCTCTCCCTTCTTTCTTAGAACTATCTTAGTTTTAAGACAAGGCTTTGAGATTTAAGAAAAAGTCTTATCGGGTCCTAACAAGGGTTGGAAAGGTCTAAACAAGGAGAATCAAAAGTTTAGTGGAGGTTCAGAGAGGGTCGAGTCAGATTCTTGGAGAAACCTGATCGATACAGGGCTAGTCGAGTTCTAGGACTAGAACTCTGAAGCAAGTGAAGAAAAGCATGTCTTCAGTTCAATTTTATGTGGATCATCATTGGAGGGTAAACTTAATATCTCATAAAATTAGGTAGCCTATAGGTATTCTTCTTATCCAAATTTAATTTAATTGTACTTTGATTATTATAGTTAAGGATTTTTGGATATTAGGGTTTCTGTGCATCAGGTATTTCAAATAAAAATTTTAAACACCTAACCTTTTGCTGCACCATCGAAATCCAATAATGGTATCAGAGTCTATTTGATTTATATAATCAAAGGTTATAATATTATCTTGATTATGATCAATCATGGGTTTTTAGTTTGATTCAAGTTGGGTCAATGGTTGAATCCGATTGGATATCCAAATCCTAGCATATCTTAGAGATATGTTTTATTAGATGCATGATGTATGTAAGAATTTATCTTAGTAGCTTAATACTTTAATTGGAATTCATCATCAGGCTGTCCGGTCATAAGAGCAAGTAAGCTCAAAATCCTCTCTTCCCATTCTATGGGGTACTCTTATAGTGTGTAGGGGTGCACTGTAATGTCTCAAGAAGAAGAACAGTGAAAAGAGTTTTTTATATTCATGCATTTATTAGTTCTTCATGCATATGAAATATGCTTAAGATGCTAAGTTATAATAATATTGTATGATTATATTTTCATATCTTAGAAATATGAATAGATGCCATGATTAGTTGTTATGCTTATTAAGATACAACTATAATAGTGTATCATTGTGAATGATTGAATTAGTTGTGTATGAGACCATTAAAGCCCTCATAAAATCATATTAAGTTGTAGTATTGTAAACTCATAGCTGACCTATTTTTTGAATCAATTAATCAATTGGTGTCTAAGGAGTGTTTCAAGAGCGGTGGTTATTTAATTGTTTCATTTGCTGGCCTGTTCAATTTTATTAGTATTTAAGAAAAGCAACGGGGGACCCCACTAATCTTAATACTTTTTGGTCAATTAGATTAGTTAGAATCTTGAATGATGGTTGCTCAGTATTTTGAACACTACATATGCCTTCTTGTATGCCTAGTCAATACCCTGTCAAAAATCATAGTAGGTTTGTTGTGATATCTACAAGGCTTGCTATAGAGATTGATGTGGGTTTGTCTTGATACATATTAGATACTTTACGATATATTTTGGATATATTACATTGTTATGATATCCATAAGGATAGTATTTTTCAGATATGACTGTATGAAAATAAAGAGTCTGACTTAACTAAAAAATACTATAATTTTTATGATATCCACAAAGCTATGAGTATTTTTAGAGGCAAAAATATGTTGAGAGTTGCATGAGATGTAATTGGATAGATTTTTCTACCTTTGAACTTATTGAGATTTATTGTAAGATCCACAAGACTTTATTGAGGGATTAGGGTCTCAACTCCATTAAGAAACTAGATTACGATTTTTCGTTTATCATAGGAGAGGGCTATGGTATTCGATAAAATAATGAGAGATATAACTAGTTAAAAGATCTCATCTAGTTATGCATATCAAATATGAGTGGTTTGTTTGTATTATTATTTGTATTATGACTTCTTTATTTTCACTACATAACACCATAGATAAAAATATGTTGATCGATCTAAACTATATGGATTAGTTAAAGTACTTGAAATTAGGCTCATATCGAAGAAGAACTCCGATATTCTGGATGTTCCTGACCTTGGATTAGTCAATAGTAATAAGAAGAAAAGATATCCACATGGATATTAGCTATTTATTTTGTGATAAATTTAAATATTGAAAGAATAATTACAAGAATTATCTTACAAGATTAAAGCAGGGTGCAAGTACAGTATCAAAAGATATGTATATGATACAGACCTATTTTTTATTGAGTAGCTTAAACTCTGATACTTAGATATCGAATATCACCTGTGGATCGTATATTTATAATTCATTACAGTGACTACAAAATATCAAAGGTCTGAAAAGAAATGACCTTTGTTATTAGCGCAAAGGCTATGGAAACTTGTATGTTTGATTTACCTTCAGATAAAATTTTAGAATTAAAAGGCTGTTATTATATACCAAAGGTCATTAGAAATATTATTTCTATACCTTTGTTATTAAAATAAGGTTATAAAATAAAGCTAATGAGAAATGGATGCTTCATTTTTTTTCTAATAATTTTATGATAATAGTTATATTGATAATAATCTTTTAATTCTTGCACTCAATGAAAATATTTTTTATATTAAAAGAAATATGAAAAAAAGAAGAAGATGTGAATATCATATATCTCTGGCATTGCTGCCTTGGTCATATTAGTGAGTTAAGGATAAATAAGTTATACAAAGAAGAATTCTTCGATCTGTATGATTATGAATCATTGAGAACTTGTGAATCTTGTCTCATAGATAAGATGATCAAGACTCCATTTTCTGGATATGGAGAGAGGGTGAATGAGTTGTTAGCCCTAGTACATACAGATATATGTGGATCGATGACAACTCAGATCAGAGAAGGATACTCCTATTTTATCACCTTATAGATGATCTATCAAGATTCGGATATGCGTATCTTATGAAATATAAATTTGAAGCCTTTGATAAGTTCAAAGAGTATCAAAGTATAGTCAAGAAACAAACTGAAAAAAATATCAAGATTCTTCGATTTGATCGAGGAGGAAAATACTTATTCAATGAATTTCTTGATCATCTTAAAAGTAAAGGTATTCTCTCTGAATGGACCCCTCCTTATACATCCCAGTTAAATGGTGTAGCAGAAAGTAAGAATCACATTTTGATGGATGTAGTGCAGTCCATGATGTGATTCATAGATCTCTCAATATCTTTCTGAGGATATGCCTTAGAGACTGCCATATATATTTTAAACAAAGTGCCTTCAAAGTCTATTGCAAGCACACCATATGAGATATAGAAGAGAAGGAAGCCTAATCTTAAACATCTTAAGATTTGGAGCTATCCTGTTTATGTCAGAAAAATATTTTTGGACATAAGCTTGTACTAGATCAGACAAATATAGGTTTATAGGGTATCCTAAGAAAACTAATGGATACTATTTCTACCACCCTACTGAACAAAAAGTTTTTGTTAGTAGGTATGCCATTTTCTTGAAAAATAAATTCATCCAAGAAGGAGGCAGTGGGAGGAATATTGAACTTATAGAAGTTCAAAATCTACAAATCAATCCAAAAATATTTTTGATTGAATCATAAGAAGATCTTCAATCAGAAGTATCCAAGGATGAGGTACATCTACAATACATACCTTCTCTTTGAAGGTCAGATAGAGTACATCAAGCATCTTTGAGATATAATTTTATCATTAAAAATAACAATACGATCATCATCATTCAGGATGATGATCCACTAACTTATTCGGAGGCTGTTATGAGTAGAGACTCAAATAGATGGCTGGAAGCCATGAAATCTGAGATAGACTCAATATACACCGACCAAGTGTGGACCTTAGTTGATGTGCCTGAGGGCGTGACCTTAATAGGATGCAAGTGGGTCTTCAAGAAGAAGATCGAAGTAGATGGCTAAGTAGAAACCTATAAAGCTAGATTGGTGGTGAAGGATTTCAGACAAAGACAAAAAATTGACTATAATGAAATCTTCTCACTAGTGGCTATGCTCAAGTTCATCAAGATTTTGCTTGCTATAGCGGCATACTACAACTATGAGATCTGACAGATATATATCAAGATCACTTTTCTCAATAGTAATCTAGATAAAGAGATCTATATGACTCAGTCAGAGGGATTTATCTCAAGTGGGAGGGCAAATCAAGTATGCAAGCTAAAAAATCTATTTATGGATCAAAGCAAGCTTCGAAGAGCTGAAACATCCAATTTGATATGATAGTCAAAGAGTTTGGCTTGATTAAAAATAAGAATGAACCATGTGTGTATAAGAAGACAAATAGGAGTGCTATTGTCTTCTTGGTTCTATATATTAATGGCATACTGCTCATTAGGAATGATATCCCAATGATGCAATCGGTCAAGACTTGGCTATCGAATAAATTTTTCATGAAAGACTTGGGTGAAGCATCCTATATACTAAGTATAAAGATCTATAAAGATAGATCTAAAAGGATGTTACGCGTATCATAGTCACAGTACATAGATCTCATATTAAAAAATTTAATATAGAGGCAAGTAAGAGAGGTTACCTACCACAAGTCATGGTATACATCTCTCTAAGAAAATGTATTCTAAGACACCAGAAGAGAGGAAGAGGATTAACAAAATCCCTTATGCTTCAGCCGTGGGATCAATTATGTATGCCATGCTATGTACCAGGCCTGATGTAGCTTATGCTTTAGGTATAGTTAACAGATTTTAGGCTGATCCAGGAGAAGATTATTGAAAAGCTGTGAAAAATATTCTGAAGTACCTAAGAAGGACTAAAGATATTTTTCTCATATATGAAGGAGGATCAGAGTTGAAACTAGAGGGATTTACTGATTCTAGTTTTTAAACTGATTCGGATGATAGCAAATCAATATCAGAGTATGTGTTTGTCCTAAATAGTGGGTAGTGAGTTAGAAGAGTTTCAATAGCAGACAGTATCTGACCCAACCACTGAGACAGAGTATATCGCTGCTAGTAAAGCCATTAAGGAAGCTGTCTGGATGAAAAAATTCATCATGGTATTAAAACTATTTCTGAGATTAAAGGATCAGTGCTACTTTATTGTGATAACACTAGGGCTGTTATTCAACCTAAAAATCTAGGTCTCATTATAGATCTAAGCACATCCTCAGACGCTTCTACCTTGTTCGAAAATTATAGAGGAATAAAATATTATCCTTGAATGAGTAGACACAAAGAACAATATAGCAGATCCATTCACTAAGATCACACCATAGTAGCTATTTGATCGCCATCTTGATTGTATGGGATACAAAGACGATTGACTTTAGTGCAAGTGAGAGATTGGAAGAAGACTGTCCTATAAGTCAATCACAAGTGTATTGCGATGGAACTTTTTTTTATAATTTTTAACTTATATAATGATATTTATTATTTGAGACATTGATTCATCATTTTAGCTGCATCTTATTATGTCTAAGATTATGATGAACCCAAAGATTAGGATAATAATTTTAGGAGATATGAATAGGTTATGCTAGTGAGACCTAAAATCCTAAAATTTAATCTTAAATATTTTTGATTGTAGGAGCATTAAGTCGGAGATCAATATTCCAGATAGACTAATACATCCTATGTATGCTCGATGGAGAGGTGACAAATCTCATCAGCCACTTGTGTGGGACACTAATATAAAATGTGGATGCTCATTTGAAAATGAGTCCACCAAATTGACTCGATAAAAGAGAACATCTTATGGAAGCCTTACTTGCATATCAAAGATGGTTCTCTAAGTAAAAATTATCCAAGTGATCTTTAAACCTGAGATCACCATGGAATCTTGTGCACATGAACTCATATTTTGGTTCATATCAGGTATGGCATTAAGATATGTATGGGGTGTTCTGGATATGGTGGAGTATGTATGAAGGTTATGAGTAGGTCAACATGGAATCGATTGCTCCTAGTAAGAGGAGATCGCATCCTGTATATTCTCATCCCTAGATGACTCGAAAGGGGGATAAGAAAGAGTTTCTAAATCTTCATCATCGGAGTCATCATTGGTTAATTAAAATTGATATAATATATATTTGAGTTTGACATAATTTCATATTCATGAACATATTCAGGTGTAGGGATGATCGAATGATTGAATTGCACGGTAACTTGCCACTGAAAGATATATTTGATATTTTTATCAAATTTTATATTTTTAAATAGTCATGATACGTTGCTAGACATCAATCTTGACTTTAGATTTGATCAATTAAAAAGTTTAATTCGATCACCAATTAGAAAAGATTCTAATTGTTGAGCTCGGGTTAGCTTGATTGGACCTAAATTGGTTAGATTAAAATCTAATCAAATTTGATCAACTTACATCTGAACCTACTGCTGGCTAGATATTGAACCTAATGAGTCAACATATATAAAAATTAGCTAAGGACCCTTTTACTAAGGTTGATTAGAATTTTGGATTCAATCAGGATTTCGGTAAGCATGCTAGCACGTGTGAAAATCCTTGCTCCTTGGGAGATCAATTTAGTCTCATCCTTGCTAATTAGCTAGCCTAATTTGGTGGGTTTGGGTCAAGTCATGCCACCTAGAAGTAGTCCAAAGTGGGGCACCATATCCCATGTTAACCCAAAAACTAAAGAGTCCAAATTGTGAAGGACTCTTGGCGCAAATCAGAATTGGCGTGCGTGTGTTGGTGTGAGCAGAAGAAAAAATCCTTCTAGCATAGGATTAAGATGTGTGTGATAGCCATATCACCCTCCATCCTTTGGTGCACATCTCAAAGTATGAGATGTATTTTTTCTGGAATAAATGGGTGGAGAAAAAATTGGAAAGAAGAGAAGGTCTCGTGCGTGCGCATTAAAGTGTTGCATCTCTCTGCAGTTTGGAGAGTCTTTCTCCTAACTAAATGCTTTCAAATTGAAATAATTTTTTTATAATGTTTCACATTTGATCAGCTAGTTTTGATGATTTTTCTATATTTTTTTCAGATTTATCAGAGGGCCAAACAGATGCTAGAAATCTCCTCGCATGTGCACAAGCGCGGTGATCAGCCTTTGCATGAAAGGATGTGAAAACACATCCTTCTATGGATTATTTGCTCTCCTTATTAGGTGATCTGAGATCAAGATTCAATCCTCTATCCACATAAAATTTTGAGAATTTTTTTATTTGAGAAGGGATGCGAAAATATCCCTTCTATGGTCGGCACGCAAGTGAGGGTGTTGATCGACGTATCATTGATAAGAGTCCTTCTACTTGAAGGAATTCTTATCTCTGATAATCAGATCAAATATGCCTCTTGGATAAGGCTTGTCCCTCCTATTTGGCACCCCTCTGGTGGCTATAAAATGGCTTGGGTGCTGGGTGTCCGAGGCATTCAGAAAAGTTTTCATTTTTCTCTCCATTGCTCTCCCTTCCTTCTTACAATCTGTCTTAGTTTTAGGTAAGGCTTTGGAATTTAAGACAAAGCTTATCTAATCCTAACAAGAGTTGAAAAGATCCTAAAAAAGGAGAATCAGAAGTTCAAAGGAGGTTCAGAGAGGGTCGAGTCAGATTCTTGGAGAAACCTGACCGATATAGGGCTAGTTGAGTTCAGGGGCTAGAACTCTTGAAGCAAGGTGAAGAAAAGTGTTGTCTTTATTTAATTTTATATGGATCACCATTAGAGAAAATACTTGGATGCCTCATGAAATTGGATTAGTGCTATAGGTATTCTTCTTATCCAAGTTTAATTTAATTATACTTTGATTGTTATAGTTAAGAGTTTTTGGACATTAGATTTTCGGTGCATCAGGTATTTCAAATAAAAATTTTAAACACCCAACCCATCCGCTGCACCACCAAAATCCAACACTTTCATCTATATATAAACTCATAATTCACTGATGTGAAAATGGCTTTTCTTAATTGTAACCTAGAAGAAGAGATTGACATGGATCAACTAGAGGGCTTTGTTGTCCATGTTCAAAAGCATAAAGTGTATAAATTAACTAGATCTTTATATGGACTTAAGCAAGCTTCTAAACAGTGGCATGAAAAGTTTGATGCAATTATTTTATCCTATAATTTTTATTTTAATATGACTGATAAATGCATGTACTATAAAGAAGCTCAATGACCAAAAAGTTATTTTGTGTTTATATGTAGATGATATTCTAATTTTGGCACTAATGTGAATGTGATTAATGATGTGAAAAGTTGTCTCTCTCAAAATTTTGACATGAAAGACTTAGGACAAGCTAATGTGATCTTAGACACAAAAATTATTAGAGAATCTAATAAAATCATCATGTCTCAATCTCATTATATATATTGAACAATTATTAGAAGAGTTTGGATACTTTGACTATAAGCCCTTATCTACTCCTTATGACTCCTGTGTACGCTAAAGAAAAATCTAGATGAACCATTGAAACAAAATAGGTATGCTCAATTAATTGGTTCACTAGGATACTTAGTAAACTTCACTAGATCTAACCTTGCCTATACAGGTAATAGGTTAAGTAGATACACTTGCAATCTAAATAAGGATCATTGAAATGCCTTAGAAAGAATTCTTCTATATCGCAAGGATACCATATCATATGGTTTGTACTTTTGTAGTTACCTGCTATCCTATTGGATTAGTGATAGTCTAGATGTAAAATCCACTTCAAGTTTGTGTTCCTTCTAGGAGGTGCTGCAGTCTCTTGGCTGTCTAACAAATGAATTTTAATTTCTTGAAGCACTATAAAATCTAAATTGACTGCTTTAGATATCACTATTAATGAAGCTAAGTGGCTTAGAAGTTTTTGTATGACATTCTATTATTTGTTACACCTCTACCTTCTATTTCTATTCATTGTGATTGTAGAGCTACAATTGATAAATGTGCACAACAAAATGCAGATGTAAAAATAATCATCATATGAAAGTCAGACATAAATCAATAAGAGAGAGGATTAAAAATAATATGATTGCTTTGAACTTTGAAAGAAATCTAGCTAATCAGCTAATCAAAAGATTATTTGGTATAGTGATCCTAGAATCATCGAGAGGGATGGGGTTAAGCCCATAAGAAGGTTTTTAGTAGTGGCAACCCAACATGATAAAGGTTCAATGGATAAAAACAAACTAAATAGAAGACCATGAGAGCATTGTATATATTTTTACTCCTTATCACTATAGCAATAGTCCTTAAGTGTAAGGGGATAGTAAGAGCCTAAGATCTAAATGGTTTCAAGACCCATGAGGTAGGATGTTATCTTGCAAATACTTTTGAAGACCTATTATATGCTGGAGCTATAAGGCTGTAGCTTGGATACAAGGGTCTTCCCTAAAACATGCATGAAAAAATACCAGCAGAAGATCTCTAATAGCACAAACTACTTTGAACCGCAAAGTAGCTGACTATATGTATAACTTGTAGAAATATGATTCACCTACCTGGTTCAAGGTAAAGTCCACCATATACCCTCAATGCGTATGGTGAATAGTAGGAGAAGGTTCAAATCTGAAAGGCATCTTCATCCATGGCAGAATATAGGGTGCGTAACATATAGATTTGTATTTATTCACTTTCACTTATTTATGATTTTAAATAGGTTTAATATTCTTAAAATTTTAAATTATATGAGGGATTATTGGATTTATTTTTTTTTAAGATTTTAAAATTTTAAATAATACTAATCTTGTGAATATTTTTTTTTATTTTATCATTTATAACTTGTTCTATTTAATTGGTCCATATAAGGCAAGTCCCAATGGGCTTACGTAAAAAGTTTGAGAATGATCAATTAACAATCTATTCATTGGAGTTTTCTCATTTGGCTCCTATTAAGATGGTTGTTATGGAACTCCCCTTTATAAGCCATCTTTTTCTATTGGGTTCTTCTCTTCCTGTTGTAGCTAGTCTATATATTGGCTAGAATGGGATAAAAAGGATATGAGATTCTATTGCTTTCTACTACTCTTTTGCTCTCCTATTTTGCTAGGTCTTGAAAGCTTCTTTGATTGGTATCTAGCCTTCTTGGAGTTGAGTTGATGAGGAAGACCCATTGGTCATCCATCGTATCTCTCGAAACGGCTGGCTATAGCCTCGCATATAGAAGGGTGATATCTTCTAGGATAGCGGCTTTAGGTGTGCCTCAATTCCAAGCCACTCTCTAACCTTTTCAATTTAGTAGTTTATTACTTAGAAAAGAATTGTGTGTAATTTTGTTTTATCTATCTTTTATCTACCATCATTTTTCCAACACTAATAAGTCTACCAAAAGAAGAAAAAAAGGATTATAAGTGAGCACGCTAGCCATGGATTCTGGAAAGATAACCTGTAGACAACCATGCACCGTATAAAACAAAAGCTCATGTCGAAACAGTACATAGATATTATACACTTGTTGACAGAACCATACATCTAAATCATCCAATTAATTCTGTAGACTAACATTGGCAAGAACCTCAAGAATTCTTGCACAAACCCAAAACAATGCCGAGGATGTACGTCATCCATTCCATGCCATACATTTGCAGTTGCCGAAGATCTGGATCTTCAATAACTCAACTTGCCAGGATAACGCATCAATATAAGCTTCGAACAATTCTCATGATCAAGACAATATTTTGCTGACGCATCAGAAAAATAACGAAATAATAAATAGATAGCCGTGGAAGAGAAATTTTTGACTCCACTACGAAACAGAAGTCCTATTTCTCTCGATAGGCAGTTCAAAATGATCATCAGACACATCATTATTTTCTACTGCTCGCACTTGGCTTGTCTGGGCTCTGCTGAAAGCATCTGATGGTACTGTTGATTCCAGCAAACACAACCATGACAGCAGCAGCTCCGATGTAATCCATGAGATGAGGGACCTTGCCAATGAGTGAGTCAACAATGGCAGCTATCGAAACCTGAATTGTAAGACCAGCAGTTGCTACACCGGCTGTTGTGAGGCGGACGGCCTTTGTCCACAAGCAATCGCTCTAACACATTATCCAATAAACCTGTACAAGAGGATTAAGTTAAATCAGTGCAATCAGTGCACTTCTCTCTCCTGGACCATTGCAAAAAATTTTGAATGCTGGGACTCTTCTGAAAGGATTAGGTTAACATAAACAAATTCCTTATTCTTTTTTTCCTTTTGCATGAATTTTTTATGGGTGTGGATCAAAATATAATGAAAAAATTTACCTATTTTTATATGAGTGAGGCAAATAATGTTTATATAAAATTATTATGAAGAGTTCTCCAAGAGGAAAATATTATTGACGTTTGAATTTCTATCCTATGGAATTAAAAATATTGTTGTTAGCGATAACTTTTGTGCATGTGATTTTTTTTTCTTTTTTGAGTGTTCCTTTTCAACCTTTTTTTTTTATCCTGAGATTCTTCAAAAAGAAATAAACATCATTTTTGCACAAAAAGGAAAGAATAATTCCATCTCAATATTTTCTAAATTAGATTTTTGGTTAGGACTCTTAATAATTTTTCATTTTAAAAAGAAAATTATATGGTAGTGCTCGGCATCTACTATTTGTCAAGTTATTGTACTTCTACTACATAAAATTATATTTTTCATTTTCATTATCACCCCATGCATAGGGCTAGTATTAGTCTTTCCACCACTTGAAAATAAAGAATGCCATCTCAAAAGGATGCAACCTCTTGCCATTTACGCAACTCATAAGCACTTCTATCCATTATCGTATTCAGAAATTTACATATAGTAACTAATAATGGTCAAAATAAAGCAAGAAAATATAATTAAGAAAAATGTAATCACTAAAGAAGCCAGACATGTGAACTTACAAATCTTTCGATGTCCAAACAAAATAATCATAATTTTTTTGATGATATATAAAAGAACTCAAAAATATAGAATTCAACAAATATCGAAAAAAACAACCATTCAACATAGTTATTGGGTAAGCGAGACAGCTAGAGTCGATGAAAGGGGAGCAATAGAAAGAGGTCAATTCTACCATCTACCATGTTGAATATACTTGCATCGCTGCATCTAAGAATCATCTTCATATAGTAATTGAAGTTGTCATCCAAGAAATAGCTGCAATTTGCCCTATATTTCTCAAAGTCAGATGCACAAATGGACAAAGAATGACCACAATCCAAGAATAAAGCTAGATCCCCCAGCTTTTTATCTCAATCCACGTGTACCCTAATTTTAATAGCTCAAGTTTATAAATGCTGAACCTAACTATTCTGTAATAAGGTAACCAAAAATTATCCTCCTCCTCCGCATCATCATCATCACCATCATCATCATCATCACTATCTTGGAGCTGTTGCTGTCCATCTTCATCATCTTTCAAGCAAACAAGACTCATAGGTAGATAACGATTCATAATCATCTTTATCAAATATTCCTTCTTGAGCTAACATATGCATCCTGTTCTTGTTGATATAACATAGTCTACAATGCCAAAGGTAGGCATCTATGGCATCATCTATTCTAGGACATTTATTTAAAATATACATTACATTAGGCCTAGATACAATATAGATACTATTATTCAACTGTCCACATAAAATTGTATCTCCATTCAAAATGATATCAAAAAAAAATTTCTTTATTGATATTTCATAATTTGAATTGGCCAAAAGACCTACAGAAATAATATTTAAAAAAAACTAGGATAGTAATGACACTCATTAAGAACAATATACTGAGACTTGAATACAAGCTTGATGATTTCTAAAGATAGAATTAGAACTGATCTTTCATCTCCAATAAACAAAATCTCTCACCTTCTCCAAATCTTCTAGTGACTTGAAGACCCTGCAACGAATTGCAAATATGAATAGAGCTTCCAGTATCTAATACCCAAGTCATTGTATCTATAAGAGAGAAGTTACAAGATATTATCACATAAGTACCTTGTCCAGCAACTGATTGCTTCTTCTTCTTTGGCCTGTTCGAGTCAAGAAAAGTGATGTACTGAGGACAATTTCTCTTCCGGTGATCCTGCTTCTTGCAAAAGAAGCACTCTGCCTGACTTTGATCAACTTTGAACTTGGATTTCTGGGACTGACTCCCAGCACCATGCACCTTCTAATTCTTCTTCTTTTTCTCTTTCTTAAAGAGACGACGACTATCCAAAGAAGATCCTCCCACTAGATTCACTGTCTCCTTGTGGAGTTGGTAATCTTTCTCAAAAGTCTGTAGCAAACCCAGCAGATCATGGTAGTTGACTACAGGCTTCATCATTCTGAAATGACTAAGGAATGGCAGGTAAGATTTGAATAGAGAGTTTAGGATCGCATCCTTTCCCAACTGTTCGTGCAAAGAGAACTCGAGTTTGCTCAATTTTTCAATCTGCTCGATCATATGTAATATATGATCGGTAACAGATGCACCCTCCCTCATTCGAATATTGAAAACAGTGCAACTAGTCTTGTGCCACTCAACATCATCAGGAGTACCAAAGGAATCTCTCAATACTTGAAGTATTTTCTCTGGCTGAGCTTCTTCAAACTTTCGATTGAACTCATCATTCATGGAGGCCCGCATGATGCAACGAACAGTGGTGCGGTTGTTGAGCTACTTCAAATAAGTATCTCGAACTGCTCCTCGGGCGTTAGGAACAGGCTTCTCAGGTGCCGGATCTGTTATCACATAAAGGATCCACTCGTGCTCCAGGATAATTTTTAATTTTAGATACCAATTATCAAAATTTGGTTCAGTAAGCTTCTCACTGTCCAACAGTGATCGGAGTGACAAGTTTGAGGCCATATCTGCACATACAAGGAAGAACACTAAACTTAATTAGTATATGAATTTATTAATCCTAAAGACTTGGACTTTAGTTTAAAGATCCTTCCACTATTTTATGCGAATTGGTAGACTCTACCTCCAATTCGAAGAATTACCTTACTTTCTTAGCAGGTACTAGAATCCACACAGACTATATATAGGCTCGAGGATGGCTCGATCAACCCATATGCACCTATGGATAGGTTC